>NW_017536407.1:427834-524841 GCF_001853355.1 Bactrocera latifrons | reverse complement strand
TAAATGTGTCACTTTAATTATTTTTTATAATACTCATATTTCACATTTCCAAAAAATAATATATAAAATGCTGTCATATAAATATTTCACGCCTCAAAAATTGTTGGCTCACCCTAATGCACAAACACATGCTTAGAAAACGCGTCTATACAACACTTCACGGAGAGGTGAATGATTTAATTGAGCTTTTAAAAATATTAAAAAACCGCAAAACATACGAAACTGTGACAACGATAGCGCTGTGCTATGGGAACAATAAATTGCCGTCCGCCGCAGACGATCAGTAGTATCGTGGTCTAAAAAGCTAGTCGTGTATTAAATTTTTATTCGCAATGGGCTCAAGTTGTAATTTTATAACAAGCATGTAATTTCGTCGCGAAAAGCGGTGAAGCTCCTGTTTCTATCAGAAAAAACAGCAAAAACAATAATTTGTAATATTTTTACTACACCAACGTGCCACTAAAGTCAAAAGGTTAATAAATGCAATGATACAAATGAGTGATTCAAGATTCATGTAAATAATTAACAGAATGTGTGATGGATGCATAAAAATTGCATTTATTTGGCTTGCAGCTTGTTGCAGCATATTTATTGTGGTGGACCTAATTTTTGTTAGAATAATGTACTTTTATTTTAAATAATAAATAGTGTCGGTTTTCGTGAAAATATCTTGTCAAATAATAAAGGCTTGTCATAGCTTTCATAATTTTGATCGACCGGTTTGTGTGGCAGCTGTATCCGATAGTGATTCGATATCGACGGTTTCGACAAATGAGTTAAGGTTTTTAGGAAGAAAATAACGTGTGTCAAATTTCAGATCGATATTTCAAATAGTTAATATTTTTTTGGTTTAAGGTGATTATCAATTGTCTATAAAACGTAATATGAGCTCACTTGGAGATAAACGGCTTATCTTATATTGTACATATGTACATACATACATATATACGCAATTACTTTTTTAGCACTTACATAGATACTATTAAATAAAAACATTTGTAAGTTTCCATCTGTGTGCTCTTTTTAGGTGCGTTCCTCACAAAAGTTTATATTCAATAAAACGCAATTCCTCTACAATATTATGGGTGCGCATTTTTGGGTAGTTTTTCCCCTTTTAGATTTCTTTGTTCAGCGTAAATTTTTTTTGGAATTTCATGTACTGTTTTATAAAATTGTTGATGTTGAATTATCCTATATGTTACTATTTTTTAATTGATCAATCTCTTCTTCTTAATTGGCGTAGACACGGTTTACGCGATTATAGCCGAGTTAACAAAAGCATCAATTAATCTATTAAAAAATTGAAACATGTGGCAACCCTTTTAAAAAATATTTTGAACCGCCAGCTTTTTTAGATCTATTTTTTAAATATAAAAAATATCTTTGGCATAAATATGTTGGAATATATTTTCTTTCATATTCAATTGATCGATTTCATTGTTTAAAACATTTGAAACATCTGACAACCCTTTTAAAAATATTTTCAATTGTAAAATTTTTTAAATTGATTTACTTAAATACATTGTAATATTCCAATTTATCAGTTCAATTGTTTAAAAAAATTTTAAGAGTTGCCACACTTTTTTCAAATTTGTTTTCATTTGTAAGCCTTTTCAAAATTATTTTCTTTTTTAATATTTACATATAATATTTAAATCTATTAAGTTATTATATTAAATACGTACATATGTAGATGCAACCATGTGACAACCCTTCTCTAAAATATTTTCAATTGTAAGCTTTTTAAGCGTATTTACTTAAATATATTATAATATTCCAATTTATCAATTTAATTAACTAAACAGTTTTGAAGGGCTGCCACATCTTTTTCAAAAATACTGTAAGTTTTCTTTAACTTATTTGTTCAAATATATTACATATAATATTCCAATCTATCAATTCATTAGATTAAATAGCTTCAACCGTGTGGCAGCCCTTCTCTAAAATATTTTCAATTCCAAGCTTTTTAAGCCTATTTGCTTAAATATATTTTAATATTCCAATTTATAATTTAATTTACTAAAAAGTTTTTACAAAATATAAAATAAAAATTCGATCATGTGGCAACCTTTTCCAAATATATTCTTATGTTGTTTAGAATTGTTAAAAATAGAAAATATTTTTATCTTAGTAATACAGTTATTGGTTTATTAAGTTAAATCTTGTAAAGATGTGGTAACACTCCTTAAAAATATTTTCAACTGCAATTTTAGGGCGTGGGGAAAAATGTGTGCATAATTAATTGTACTATTTATATTACAGTATAATCTAAAAACAATTATTATATTAAATTATGATTTTTTACTTAAATTATAATTAAATTTTCGAAATAAATTATAATATGTTGAAGCTATACTTAATATATGTATGTATATACATTAACAAAGTGAACTCATTAAATAATAACCCATAATTAGTTAAAGAGCTATTACTTTTGTGTTTTTTATTTTTAAAATAATTTTAGTATTAATAAATAAGTGATATTTTAACTAAATGCCCTGAACTAAATGAGCCAATAATTAACTCATGAACTCACTGTTTCTAACTCTTTGTGCTATTCACTCAACCTAAATATTTTCATTTTATATACTATACGATATATACATGCATACATACATATGTATATGTTTATATATTATACAAGGAAAGTTGGACTATCCATTAATTGCATTATTGAAAACTACCATTGATTTATGCATGTGTGTGAGTGGTAGCAAAAGCGCGAAAACAGCCACATTAACACATGAACATTATGCAGGAAGTTCAAGTGTGTTTTTGCGCTGTAGCTTCCGGTCTTGCAGCTTTTAGTTTAACGGCTTTTACCACTATTTACTTTGCATTGTTTTTCTCAATGTATTTTTTTGCTGTTGCTCTTTCGTTACTCTTCAACACAGCACAAACGGTGTGAACGTCAAAATGTACCGCAAAGTGTGCTGATTCCGCTGTGTTGTTGTGGTTATGAAAATCTTTCGACATCTTCAGCTTGTACTATGCTACTTATTGCACACTTTGTTGCCACAACACGTACAATCCATTGTTACACAGCTAATATTATATGTCTATATATAAGTACATATGTATGTATATGAGTATCTAAGATATATAGTATACAATAAAATATAATATATTAGCGCACAGCAGTTAACTGCTTAATTTTTCTTCGACCACTCGGTTGGTATGCGGTTGCCACATTTCTCGTCCAATACGATTTTATGTGCACAATTTAGATGCAACACGAGCGAAATTGTTGAAAAGAAAATATTTTTGTATATAATATACATATATATTTATGTATTTACATTTTATAGCTATGTTGTGGCAAGTGTGTAAGCTCATTGCAGCGCTTAACTGCAATTAACTCTAATTTGCACAAAAGTGTGGAGAAAAGCGTGGCTTTGTTTGCTTAAAATCTCGCTTCATCGTCTGCCCGCTCTTAAGTATGATTTATTTACTACGATTACTCTAATATTATGAGTTAAAAATTGTCTGCATATATATATACAATACACACACATATTAAATATATAAATATTTACTGCGTTTATTCACTTGTGCGTGGTAAACCGCTGTGTTCCAGTTTATTGGCTGTCTCGAATTTTCACTTTTCAAATAAGCAAGGCAATTAATTGGAATTTTAATAAATTTTTCGCTATAAATTAAGAAAAAACAACAACAACAAAAGCGATTGTAAATATGTAACAAAGCCAGTTGATGAATTTACGTGCGTGTTTGCGCAAATTTATTGGTAGCAAATACTTGTTTGAACCGCTGATTTATACTCATGGTATATGCATTTTCTAAATTGAAAGAAAACCGTTCATGCGTTAACAAATATACCACCATGTATGTACATATGCAGCATGATTGGTTGTGCAACTGCATAGTGTTTCAAAAACGGCGAAGTGTGTTTATAATTCTCTATGCGCTAATTCGACCAGTTTATTTGCTTATTACTTAATTAGTTGTTTTTTTTTTTATTTCCTGTATTAAAGAAATTCCATATTATTTTACTGCGATTAATACTCTTTTAGCCATGAAGTTTGTAACATGCCGCATGTCTGTATTTAAGCTAATTATTACCTCAGTTTTTGAGTTATCAGCTTTTGCACACGCCCTACTTCCCCCAGAAGCTTCACCTTTCCTCGGGTAAAAAACAGCCTCTTTCAACAAATTTTTTCTCATTTAAAAAATTCAATATTTTATTAGAATTTTTTATTGAAACAAACATACACTATTTACAAAGAACCTGACCTGATCCTTCTTTGGAAAAAATATTTTAAATTCGACCATCGCGACGCCATTTCTGATGACCCCTTGGAAAAAGAATGTGCCAGATAACTCCTTACAGCATCATCTAAAAATGAAAAAATATGTGTTTTAGTTAAAACCTTTACTTAGAACTTGAACGAAAAAAAACACTGAAAATTGGATTTTTGGCAGACTTTCTTACAAAAGAATTAATATTTCTGTGAAAATTTCCCGTCATTTTATTTTACTAATAGCTGAAATCCTTTATTCAAATCGTTAAGAATTGTACCTCCTGTGAAATATTTCATGAAGATCGGTTGAGGAGTTCTCGAGAAATCTTTCCAACCGACTTCAAAACACAGTTATGAGAACTAAAGACGGCGTACTTAGCTAGCTTCGAGCGCACAAGTTCTCAAGACTGTATCTCCGAAACTATTACTCGGATCAACTTGAAAATTTAGCACAATATTTTAGAGGTGTTGTAGAATTTAATAAGGAAATTATAAAATCGGCTTTTTTAAAACCCGTAACCCCATAATTCATAACCGCCGATATTGTACTGCTATAGCAACACCCTGCTAACTAACCCATCAAAGTCAAATTCTTACCTGAAAAACTTTTTTAGTTGACAATATGTCTTCATGAAATTTGGCACAGATTATTGTCCATAGCAATAGTACAATCTCCGAACAAATTGCTCAGATCGAACCACTGTAGCGCAAAGCTACAATACAAACTGAACCACCAAATTCAGACAGAGAGACATTTGTATACCCTTTTACGCTGTGAGAAAAGCCGCTATGTAGGGTATTACAGCTTCGGTGCAGCTGAAGTTAACGTTTTTTCTTGTCGTTTTTTTAAAAAGCAGTCTAATTACTTGTTTTACGACCACGGTGTAAAGAATGCAATCGGTTGTGTGAAATTATTTATCTCTTTTTTTTTTTTTAAATAAATGATTAAAATGTAAATGAGATGTCGTTGGATGGCGTGAAGAAATTTATAATTATTAAATTTATGTAGCTATTAGGTGCCCAACTAAGTTACACTGTTTGTCAATAGGCGGCTCCAGCAGCTAATAGTGATCGATTTTGATATACTCAAAAGGGTACATACGTTAGACATTTGAAAAAGCATTTCCATTTTAGTGCCTTTGTGTATGTGTCATGTAATTTTGGATTGAGCGAATATGTTCGATTTTTTCCAAATAGTTGTCATTTGTGAGAAGTGCTGATTTTATTCTTTCAGTCAAAGAAATCAGTGGCTGAAGCACATCAGGAACTCCAAAAAGTTTACAAAGGTGCTACCTCAAATGAAAAAAACATGCTTTGATTGGTTTCATCGCTTCAAAAACACCGGTTACGATATTAACGATCGTCCACCTGTATAAAGACGGTGAATTGGAGACGTTGCTCGTGAGGATTCAAACGAACATTGCTTCAGCATTGGGAGTCTCGCAACAAGCCATATCAAAGCGAAACAAAGAACTTGAATTCTTTATGACTCCAATATCAGTAGAGACATGAAGAAGAAAAACCTGCCAAAAACCAACCTGGAAACGCTTAAATGGGAAGTTCTACTTCACCCGCCATATTGCACCATTCGATTATTATTTGTTCCGTTGCATGGCACATGACTTGGCTCAAAAGCAGTTCCACTCACAAGACCACGAAAAATGGCTTGATTCTTAAAAAGCTTCAGACGATAAAGAGATTTAACGTAATGGTGTTCGAGCTTTATCAGAAAGATGGAAAAAACTTATGACTAGAATGTTTCGAATAATTCATTTGTAACAATTTCCTCAGACTAAAAAGTTTAGATCAAGGAACTGGAAAACGTTATAAAATGTTTTATATATTAACAGGTGATCCAAGTAGAGGTACATTTTTCAATAGTCATTTTTGACAGATAACGCGTGAGTCGTGTCAAGCTCCCATGTTATTTTTGTTCAGTATTGTTTCGCATTTCCTCATGGAAAGAATTTCGCCTAAACATTTCTCCTCTCTATAGGCTCTTGAAAAGGTCCAAGAAAATCTGACCTTTTTAAGCTAAATTTCTGATTCAATGTGTTAGCAAAATTGCCTCAATGGCGACCGTGCTATAATAACCGACTATTTGATGCCTGAAATTGAAGTTCGTGATCTTGGTGACATTTAGTTTCAACAAGATTGTGCCATTGCTCACACATTACATCAATCAATGGATTTATTGAGAGAACACTTCGGTGAACAGATAAATTCACGGTCTATTGGTCACTAAGATCGTGTAATATTATACCGTTTGACTCTTTCCTGTAGGGATATGTAAAGTTTAAAGTCTATGACAATGTCGCTTCGATTCAATCTTGGAGCAAAACAAAACAGTCGAAATGCTCGAATGCTCGAATGGATACGTAGCCGTGATCAACATTTGAAAGAGATAATGTTCAAAAAATAAGGGTCAAAAAATGTTTTTTCGATTGATAATAAACATTCCCCATTATATTTAAAATTTCTGTGTACTTATTGGTCAAAATTATGTTGGTATTGTCAACGTTGAACATTTCAAGAAAAACATATGAATTTATGTAATTCTTTAAAGACTTGGACAATTGTTTTGTATGAAAATAATAAATTTTTTCCTGAATATTGATTCTGAATTTCTCAAATATTCTAATGATTCATCGGATTGATGGATCGCTAGGCAAACATTTTGCATCGTAAAGAAACAGCTGCCAAATACACACCAAATGACTTATGGACATGAATCTTCACACTATGTAGGATAAGAAATGTTTCACCAATCTAGAAAAAAATATCTTATAAACTCGGTTCGCCCGATGAGTAGAAAGATTTTCGAGAAATTCAACTGCTGAAAACCGAATGAAGCCTTTGTAATCTTTGGAATCTGAATTCAAACTATAAAAATTAATATATTTTATTTTAGTTAAATTTTTCTTATTTAAAGTGCCTTCATTTATATATTTTTTTATGTGGCATTAATTGCCGTATTGCTTGTTCATTACTCCACATTAATTTATAGCAAATCGCACAATTTAGCATCTAATAAGCCGTATTAGTGGTGTATAGACAAGCAAATGGTTTGCGAAAGGAAAGGAAAATCAGAAGTGAAGTTATTACAAGAAAAAAATAAATAAATTGTTTTCAAACATGAAACAGACATTCACTGCACTTGTTGTTGCTTTTTCAGCCGCCGTAAATGAAAGTTTTAATTAGCTGGACCTGAGAAACGCCAAATGATGCCGACAGCCAATTTTTTTGCTTTTCATAATAATTAAGTTAATTAATCATGCTTTTATGCTGTTGCGCCAATTGCACTAGCTCGGCTTTACTCTGACGCTTTCCACTGCATGTTGCTTTAAATGACATGCAACTGAATCTCTCACACAAATACTTATAACTACATACACAACTAACTACTATCATCTTTTACAGTTGCAGTGACGTGACAAATCAATGACATCATTGTCAACGGCAACGACAGCGACAGCGACAGCCACGACGCTGGTCGAAACGTCATGTGTTGCAATAACGACGACCGACGCGGGAGGGGGCGTGAGCGAGATGATGGCGGAGGCGGCGGCAAAGCAAGCGGTGATAAGTAACAATAACCCAATAACCGATATTGTGAAAGAAACTAATGCAATGACGGCTGTAGCAACAAATGGTACAACAACATCAGCACCAAGTACAACTAGCATTGTAGTGGCTGCCGTGAGTGATGTAGCAACCAAGCAGCTGCCTTCAGGGGCAACAACAACACAACTCACTACGAACACGAGTAAAATACCACACTTACAGCAACCGCAACAACAACAACAGCAGCAGCATTCGTCACAGCACTCACATGGCAAAGAATTGAAACAGTTATTGCACTCAACCGATCCACTACGCCGTTCCGCTTCATTACGCATGCGCGGCTCAAAGTCAAATCTATTAAACAGCACTGAGCATTATGTGGAAATGGAACGTAGCACGCGCCACCTGAGCAATATGCCGAGCGCTACGGCCAGCCGCTACAACCACCCACTAACAGGAATGCTTGAACCACACCAACTTCAACAACAAAAACAATTATACGAACGCCGCGCCACACAGGCAGCCGGTTCGCTTGGGGGTGCAGCAGCAGCAGCGACGGCAACGGCAATGCGTCGCAAGGCCACACTTTTGTTTGGTTCGGCGATGTCCACGCAAACACCCGCTGTCACAGTTGGCAATCTGACGCGTTCGCAATCGCTGCGTCGCAGTTACCTAAATTACAATTATAATTCGCAACAAAAATCGGTCAAAACGGATGCAATCAAGGATCAAGGCACTGGAGGCGGCTCATTTGTTGACTCTGGCGCAGGCACTGAGGCAGCAGTTAATGGCACTGCAGTAGTGGATCATGTGGATACGCAGCATGAGCCACAGACGAATGGTGGTGGTGAAAATTGTGCCGTCCCAAATGGTTTTATGCAAAGCAATGACATAATGTACAAAGGCGATGATGTTGGCGAGCAACGCAGGATTGACCGGGATATGCAGAGAATGGTGAGTGAATAGCTTTCAGTTTAATTAAAATATTTTGCGTTTCTTGCCTTAAAAACAAATTTATTTGCAAATCATTTAAATGCGCTTAACTAGCTTGGAAAAGGATACGTTATGCGATTGGGAGTTACGAGTTCTATTGATTTTCTGACACCAGTGTCGAAAGATTTTGTAAGCGCATATACTATTCTAACCTACGCTCGCTTACAGAGGCGGCATTATATATACGTAAACAGTTTTAATTTTGCCATATGGTTGTAAAATACTCGCTAAATACGCTAAAAAAAATAGTTTGGCTAGGGTAATACTAGATATGAAATTGACAGTACTCCTCGTTTTTTTTTTAGGTCACAGGTGAATGTGTTTTGAGAGAAAATTCGGCTTGTGCTGTTTGTTAGTAGCTTTGTTGATATTTAATAATATTTAGTTATTTGTGTGTGAACTCCTTAGAGCTTAACGACCTCTCAGAGTTGTATTTAACATCGTTTTCGTTTTTACATTCTACGAACTCTAAACCAATACCAATATAAGATAACAGTGTATACAATTAATATTCGTATATCTAACATATACATATGTACAACAGTTTTGAAAAAAAAAAGAAATTTATTTAGTTTTTATTTATAAATTTAGTTATTTTTGTTAATTTAATAAATATGTAGAAAAAAAGGCCAAAGTATCTAATTTGCATATTTACACAATTTAAGGGGTTACATGAATTTCCTCGGGTAAACAGCCTTTTTTCAATAATTTTTTCTCATATAAAAAATTAAATAGTTTATTAGCATTTTTTATATTTACAAGCATTATTTTAAACTCGGCCTTTTTAATGCCATTTCCGATGACCCCTCGGAAAAAAGATGCACCCGCGTTGCAAGAATAACTCCGTAGAGGATCGTCTAAGTGAAAAAAATTTTGGCAGACATTTTTACAAAAAAAAATAAAAAAAAATTAAAGTGTCAGTGTTTTTCAAATAGTTGTAATCGAAAAAAATCCTTCGTCCAAGTCTTTAAGACTTGTATCTCAAAGATCTGTGTAAAATTTCATAAAGATCGGTTGAGTAGTTCTCTGGCCAACCGACTTCAAAAACACAGTTTCGAGAAAAACTCGTTTAAAGACTGCTGTTTCTACGAAACCACTTCCCGAATCAACTTGAAAATTTAGGACTATACTCTAGAGGTATTGTAGTACGTAATAAGATAATAAAAAGTAGATTTATTGAAACCTGTCAACCCATGAAATCCCTTCAATATACCATCTCCACGTTTCCCGCTTCTGATTTGTTTAGTTTTTTCTAGTACAAAATGTACCGGTAAATGTCGGAAATATTAAACCATTTAAATGTCTTTGCCATCTACGAGATTTCACATTTCCAATTAAAATCATTTAACTTCAGTTCATTAAACTGTGAGAGAAGCGTATCCAACAAGTAACTGGTATATGTCACATAAACTCGCATAATTAAATAAAAAGTAGTAGTAGTAGTTTCGAACAAAGAACTGGTAAAAATATTATAAAGAGCTATTATTAAATTGAAAGTAGTGTCTCGGAGAAAAAGCTAGTACAGGTCACATAAACTGGTATAATCAAATAAAGTAGTTATACCACTTTAATGATTCTCTAATGAGAACAGAACTCGAATTAACAATCCGAATCAATGATCATCAAATATCGTTTACCTTCAATTCGTTTAACTTTGGAGAGTAGCGTATCGAACAAGCAACTGGTATAACTCACATAAACTGGTATAATCAAATAAATGTAGCAGTTATACCACTTTAATGATTTTCTGATAAGAGAGAAGAACTCAAGCTAACAAGAAGAGAAGTACTGAATCGAAAATGGCTGTTATTTGAAATCATAGAATATTTCCTTTATTATTTGGATTCAAGGAGCGGGAAACGACCTTCCTGTAGTAGGTGTAGGAATTTTAAACATGGAAAATATACAATCTGAAATACTATTTCTCAAAAGTTGTAGATGTTATATAATATTTATATACTTTTGTAAATGACTGTAGGTTCCATAGAATTTTTTCTATAAGTAGCAGCTGTTCTTACATCACCTTGTCCAAAACAACAAGTTTCATAGCTATAGCTTCTTTAATAAAGCTTCAGTAGAAGCCGAATAAATGACAAAACTCCCTATGGCCACACCACCCCTTACCATATGCTTTAAAAGAAAAGAAAAAACAAGCACAACAAATTTATTATCTGTTTGTAAACATGGAACTTCAACTGGATAGAAATAATACTCACACTGCTGTGTTGTTACTTCCGGTGAAATCCGAAGAGTTTGCCACCACCAAGTTGGGTGCTCATCTCTCACATTTTCTCTCTCAGTTTTTCAGCTCTGTGCGCTCAAAAGTCTGTGCAATATTTTTAAGGGTCCTAGTTTTGTTGATATTTTCAAAAACGTAAACCCACAAGCTTTGGAAAATTGTAATATGTTTGTATATACATATATAGAAAGAAAGAGAGAGCGAAAGTGGTGAGAAGAAGCACAAAATACCACTCACAAAATGAGTGTTTCAGCAATTCCAGACATTCCTTTGATTGTGCCATCTTGGCGTTTGGCGCTTTTGGTGCACAAATCTCAGGTGCATACTTAGTTGATTTTCTGTTTTGGCGTGGTGCAAGTGTCAAGTTCCAAAAAAAAAAAAAATAAATAAATAAATTGCTAATAAGTGTTGTTAAGATTTTCAAATGTCTAAACTTGTATTCATTTTTCTTTTCTACATTTAATTTATTTTGTATTTTCGGCGCTAACACACACTGTTGCATTTTAAAAATGTTCTTACGCAAAGCTAATATCAAGGATTCAATATAATCGATGGTAAATTGTGACAAGTTTTCAATAGAATTTTTTTTTATTTCAAGATAACAAATAGTGGCAATAGAGTATGTTAGTTGACTTTTTTGTTAACCAAAAAATAGAAACTAATAGCAGAAAATAGCTGTATACAGTCAATAGTTAGAATTTGATGGTTTGGCATGTGTCCTTACCATACAAAGTATGTATGTATGTATATTCTCACACAAACACCTTTCAATCAATCTTCTTCCGTTTTCGCTGTTGAGTGTCCTGCATATCGATTTACTTATCATATACAAAAATACCGTTATATGTACATTTCTATATTTCTCATTAAAATATAAAATCACAACATTGCCTATAAATGATAAAAATGTAAACGCTCTTTCATTAAATATTATCAAGTGATTCCTGTCTTTCAGCGCCCCGAACTAATTTGTAACGGAATTTATAGTTTCGTTCCCTTAATGGACTTTTATTGAAATACTGGCAGCAAGCCAATTCAGAAAGTCCTTGCAGGATAATAACGAGAATCCACACGACAAATTGGCTGGCAAGTTTTAGCGCACTACCACATACATACATACATACACAGTTGTGTGCATTCATTTTTTTTTATTTTTTATTCTTATTAAAGCTTACATAATAAACAAATTATTATATAAACTAAATACGCAGCGCTGGCATAATAGGGTGCATTCATTTAAATCATTGCAATCAATGGTTCTCATTTCCATCGCTTTCCGTTTCATAAAAGTAAGATATGTTCGTGCTAATTGAAAATATTTTCCTTACTAACTTTCTTTTTCATTTTTTTTTCTATATTTATTTACATGTGTATGTATGGTTGAGTATTGGCGCACGCTAAAAAGTTGTCATTAGTTTTTATATCGATTTTCTGTGCTGTGAGCATTCAATTGTTTGTATTTGCCCACACACGTGTACAAGTGCTTTATGTGCGCGCAAGCACACTTGATGCTCCTCGAGACCTTTCCGGCCGTTAGCGCTACTATTCAGGCTACCTTCTAATAAAGACTTGTTTCGCGCTGTCAAGTGTTGTAGTAATTGCATAATTTAATATCTGCACTCAAAAGACTAGGCAGCATTTCTGCCCGCTTGGTTGGGCTTGGTCTATGAATGAAAAAGGAATTGACATATGCACTATGCACACAAACATACCTGGATGTGAACCTCTGAATTGAGTCTATAGGAAATTTGTAACTAAATAAAATTTAACTAACTAAAAATCATTTGAAAAATACGGAGATTGATTAAGCCATAAAATATTTATACAGTCCAACTTCGCTATAATGAAATCGATTGAGTCCTCAATTTTATTTGTTTTTGTAATTTTATTTCAAACATTCAGTATGTTTGAATTGTATTCTATTCTTCCATTTTTTCATTTTCAACGAAACCTTCCAAATCATTTAGAGAGTTGAAAGCATTAATCCGTGCATTGCTCCTCATCCCCACAAAGGTTCTGTTTTAATGGTAGAGAAACTTAAACTAATTTAGGTAATGCCTTATCAGTTTCTGCCAATTCTTTCTGTTTTGATCCCCATGTCTTATGTTGAGGCTTACAATCCACTTCGTAAAAATCTGACTATTCATCCACGCTCTTTTGCGCCTTGGATTCTTGGCCTTTCCGATTATGAGCAGATTAAGATTTTCTGATTTCGCCATGTTGCTTCCTACTTGGATGCCGCTTGATGTCGCAGATTTACCGAGTTTCACACAGAATTTAATGGCGTACCTCTGCTCTAACGTACGCTGCATTTTAGGCTTGCACCACTCACTGAAACATGTCGCCCGAAAATGTTTGTTCTGACTCTCCATTTGCTCGAAGACAACTGACCAACCGCTCGTTCGTTAGCTAGCAACGCCCTCTACCGAATCCAGTCGGTGCGCGCTCGCTCCGAAGTATAGTCACGGCGGATGAAAATCAGTCCTATTACTTTCCGGACAAATCTTGTAAGTAATTTCAACTCTTGACAACAACATTGAACAGTTTGTACTAGCCAGAAGGAAACGTTAGCGGCGTGACTTCTCTCTCTAAAAAACTGCTCATAAGTGGGAACCGCCGATATGTGACCACTATAGGACATGGCTGCCATACAAACTAATCGATCAAAATCAAGTACTTCCTGACTAACAACATTCTTATTTGTCTTCAAATGAACTCTGAGCTGTTGATGATTTATTTGATATTTTATTGGCTTTACCATTACCGTTATAATACAGAGTAAATATTCGATTATTATATTTTGGATAGAACTCACATCTCACGTGATTTATAACCTCTTCCAAATACTATAAATAAACCTTTGTATAAACTTAGTAACTAACTATTTCCTACAGGGCAGTAACAAATAAGCCAAGCACACTCATGCATGTATATACATATGTATTGTATGTGATTACATTTGTGCAAAGAAAAGCCTATTTTTATGGCAGGTAAAGTGTCACTCATTCAGGTTTTTTGACACGACCACATTTTCAAAGGTTCTTTTTTCTTTCGCTTTCATATTTTGCAACACAATTCGCATGAAATGTTTGCAAGCACATACTTACGTATATATATTATAATTTATATATATGTACATGTATGTACCTAGAACTAATGACTTTCATACAAGAAGCTGGTAGTACTTACAAACATACAAATTTGCCTATTCATACTTTAGTAATTTACTCGTATATAGTATTTTCTCGTCGCTTAGTTGCCTATGTTCTCACGTCTTTTTTCGCTTTTCTATAGCTACACCCATTTTTACACTCGTAAGTGTGCCAATATGGTTGAAAAAATTCTGCACTAAAACATATTAACCTACTTTTTTATTTAAAACTAAATACCAACATAAAAATATTAGGTATTCATCTGGTATGAGCAACTTTAATACTGGTCGTCAACATTTGTAGCAATTTGATATTCATGTATGAATATGTAATATATGTGTATATCTAATATATATATATGTATAGGTATATTCATGCAAACATAGCCTAGAAACCGTGATCTTAAGCCAAATCAGCTCCATTTTCATTTCTTGATTTCTGGCCATAAAAATGCAGTGGCAGCAGGTCAAACCAAGACATACATATAAATAATTCTATATTGATAGTCTTAAAAAAGATCAATTTTCCTCAAATGGCTCCCATGAAGTTGCATTAATATAGACCTATAGTTAAAAGTATAATGAAGTTCATCAATGAAATTATAATCCCAAAAATTCGAGTTTTCTCGATCAAGATTAAATTCAAGTAAATAATAATAAATGTGCAAAAGATATCTGCCGGTTCAGCAGATTCTCGATTGGCCGGGCCACAATTGTGTAAATTACGAAATATTTGATATGATTTTGTTCCGAAGTTTTTTCATTAATCATCGTCATCGTCTTCTTCATCATCATCATCATCTACAACAAAAACCGTGAGGACCGGAATTTTGCCTTTACTCACAAAATAACACACTATGGTTCAAAAACCTTTTCCCTATTTATTGACGGGATTATTATTCGTCGTGAGACTACAAACGACTCTATTAATTATTATCTTGAAAAGTTCATAATTTTCCAAATAACTAAACTTAACGTTCTTTCTAATCGCTCAAGTTTTCTCAATCAATTTATACTGCTCCTCGTACACTTCATTGATCCTATATCGAATTTGTCATACGAGGCGAGATAGCTATTGAGATTACTTGGATTTTCATGTATTTTAATCCTCTCTCCCCATGAGCACGCCAACGATTAATCAACTTTTCCACTCACTTAAGCTTCGGCTGGGATGGCATTCAGTGCTTTCAGGGAATATTGGTTCTTTCGATTTCGGCTAATTTTTTGGAGCACTATTCGCTAGACGCAGATTTATTAATATCACGTACAAACTATATTCATTAGCCTTCGTCTCGTCGCCAGTAATCATGTGTTTGAATAATGTAGGGTTCTCAGCTACGCATCTCTTTTGCGATATTTATCCGATCTCGTTTTTGCAAAGATTCAGGTATTTTGATTCCAGTGTAGCATGGACACGTTTCATACCCAAAATATTAACCAAACTGAGTTGAGACATTCACATAAAAGATGTTAGATGCTGTGCTATATCTCTGAAGACAACACGATGATTTTCAAGCACTGTTTCTCAAACTTTGTCGATGTTATCGTCAATAATGTCTTCATAACCTTCATTAATTGCTTTGTGCCACTCAATTATCTGTGTTCGTAAGATGTAAGGTCCTCCGTAAGATTTTTACCGATTCTGTAGCCGTAATTCCACACTAGATTTCAAGTAAAAACGTGTTGAATTTTTTTTCGTGGTAAAAATCGGCAAACAAACTTTCGCCACCATTAAAAACATTCGGTGATAAATAAACCGCTGCCAAACACACATTATTTGACATATGGAGATCTAACTCCACACTAACATAAACATGTTTAAATGGGCCAGTCCGCGTCAAATTTGATCAGATGTTAAAATATGCTTTATCCTGAAATTACACTTAATTAGACGTTAATCATGTTTTTCCTTCTTCTTAAAAATATTTAAATTGGTCAGTCCGGGTCAAATTTGATCAGATGGTATATGGTTTATGCTGAAATTACACTTATTTAGACGTTAATCGTGTATTTTCTTCTTCTTAATAGTATTAGTCCAACAGATGGAAAATTGTCAAAATAAAACTAGTTAAAGTCAACATTTCCACATTGGCATGATTAAGGCTTCCCATGTCACTGGAGCACATAAATAAATATACAAAATTGGCTAAATGTCACGGTGTCTAAATTGCAAACGGTAAAAGGCATCCAAGCTTTGTTGGAAAACTCAAAGGCTAGGTAGAGTTTGAGACAAGTCTACTAACGCCACGAAAGAGCGTTAGCGTTAGAAGACGCCATAAGAAAGGCGCTGATAGAAATTAAATAATTATGGAGGAAATTACAGGTTTATGCGGTTGAAAGGTGTTGTGGTTAAATGGTGATGGACAAGTGCACAAGAGCAGTAGTTGTTGTTGTTTGCCTTTCGGTCACACGCTGCAAAACGGGAACACTAATTTGCTAGTCCAAAGTTTTACAATTTCGCTTGTACATCCATTCATCCATTCATCAGTTTAGCTTTTATTTAACTGCCGTCCGTCCGCACGACTGGCTGTGGCATGGTCCAGCTTATCGGCACATCCATCACTCGAGCAGAAAATTGACCACAACTATTTATGTTACAGCTATTAAAATGAGCTCGCCGGCACTATTTTGTAGCACTTGATTTTCTTTTATTTCTAATTACATATTTACGAACTTTTTTGTTTTTTCGGTACGATAATCGCTTAATAGTGCTTAGCTTTGAGCTTTAGTAGCAGACGTAATTTTACAACTACTGTGCGCTGCGAATGATGCGATTCATGTGGTTATTTCTCAATTTACAGTTTGCCGCAGCATCGGCAAAACCGAAAAAAAGATATTAAATTAAAAAAAAACGAATCTCGCTCGAGTGGTTTGCGCGGTTCGCGGTGGCTGCGGCACGCAAACTTTGAATACCTAATTTCGCTGTCTGTTTTGCTTTACGATTACCATTTTAAGCAACATTAAGCATTGCAAGCATTCTGCGCAGCTTGCAGCAGTAATTCATCAGCGGCTAGTTACTCGCCATAAGTTCGTCATAAACCTTGTGAGTAGAGCGCGGCTGTAGTGGTCGCTGGCACTTATACCCAGTACGCGCCGGTTACCTTCACATTTTGTAAAAACAAAAATAAAAAATATGAAAAACGAATAACAACAAAATTGCAAGCCAATCGAGCGCTTAGCAGTAATTAACCACAAAAATAGCAACAACAGCAAGCACAAACTATCAAAATCAACACAATTTAGCTGGTAATACATGAATAGAAAGTATTGAAAACATTAATTTGTTAGTATACATCTACATACGTACAAATCATAAAAGAAAAATTAAAAATATTGTAGCTTTGTGCACGTTTGTGTTTTTACGCGCTGCCCATTGTCCGCTGGGCGTCGAATGCGCTCACTGCCCGAAAACTAATTTTTCACTTTAATAACATTTCAACCTTTCTCCACGCCGCACACACAGTCTCTGAATCTGAACGGTAGTGGTGGCGAACGTTCGATAACAACGACAACAAAATCTACAGTAGGGGCAGCAGTAGCAGGTACACCAGCTGGAAGCGGAAGCGTCGGCAATAGGATAACGGCAAACACTGCATCCACACCGAAAACGCCAAATAACGTTAGAGGCGGCACGCGTTACGTTAAATCTTCACCAACTGCTGCACAGGAGACGAAATTAACGCCAAAGACACCGCCCGTCACACCAGATTCGCCGTGCACGTACCTGGACGATGATTTAGATTCGATGTATTCGTTTGCGACCACAACTTCCGGCCGTTCGACCATGTCCTGTGAGCATCCTTATGTGGCACGGTAAGTTTAAGCGCCCTATCCATATTTAAGTAATGTACCTACCCTCTCTCTTACCGTCCACAGTAATGGCACTACGTTTAGCGGCCGCAAGATGAAATACGTTGTACATTGCTCCAACTACGCAGGTCAGGTGGGACCCGATTATTTAACGCCTACACAACGTGCTTCACGTCAGATTCGTCGCCTCAAGGAGTTACTTTGTATGGCACGGCAAGATCTCGAGCAAAAAGATTCGGAGATATTGCGCCTTACACGTGAAGTTGTCGAGTTGCGTTTGTTCAAAGCCTCGCTGAGCTCACCTGAAGAGCGTTCTGCTTCCAGCGATGCCGTTACTGTACGCGAAGCTGAACTAAAGACGTCCCAGGATGTATCGCCAATTGTCGATATGGTCGATGATGCGACCAAATCAAGTCCACGTCATATACCCAATCAACATCTACATCATCATCATACACATAACCAGCATTTGCATCACACTCAACCGCTAACGTCGGAAATGCAAAGTTCCTTTGCCGATTCGGGTCATTTCGAAGATTTGTCAGTACATTCGAAGGATTCTTATGTTGCCCACACACAGGATATTGCGTGTGGTAGTGACGAGGCAATTCTCGCCACCGACAGTAAATGTCACGATGAGACCTGCGCTGCTGCTGGTGGTGACACCGAAGAAGACTACACGGCCACCATTAAAAACTACGAGTTGCAGCGTCAGGAGCTTATACGCATGTATGAACAGAAAATCGAAGAATTGATTCGCACACAAGATGGTGCCAGCAGCGAGATGAAACGTTCACACAATGACAAAGTGGAGGCATTATTGCAGAAATTGGCAGAGTGTAATACACGTTATGCCGACATTGTACCCGACTATGAGCACGCCAAGGAACGTATTCGTGAGTTGGAGAAACAATTGGAGGATTTGCAACGTAAATTGGCTGAACATGAGGATAAGCAGAACAAAATGTATTTGCATATGTACCAGAAGGGACAGGAAGCAGAGCGCATTTCTCGCGCTGATCAGGTGAGCTGTTGAAGAATGTGGAGTTTGATAGTTTAGGAAAGCCAGAATATAAAGAAGAATTTGTTCTGAGCTAGATTTTTACAGCAGATGCTTTGACAATCAATTTGGAAGATTCAAGCCTTTTCGTGAAAATTGCTTCTGAACGATTTCAAAGCGAGTTTTCCAAATTTTGAGCGCTTGTTTAAGAAAATCGTGTAAGGCATAATTAATATTATCCATCTGAAGCTATAACATTTTCCAGACTTTCTTGCAATTTGAGGATTCTATCATAACAGCACTATGTCGGTCAAGAATGAATCCAACCAATTTTTGATACCCTGTTCGGCTGTGAACCGTATTGCAGTAAGAGTACTATGATTCGATTGGAAAAAAGAAGAAGATGCAAGGTTTGGGCTTTACGTCGGAGCAGGAAAAACTTTCTAGCTGCTATTTTCAGGTAGTTTTTGAACCGGTCTTGCATTTCGTCGTCATCCGTTGCCAAAAAGAACTTCTTTGTGAAGAGTTCAAGCAGCATTTCTGACAAACCAATTCATCTTTCTACTTTCTACCAAATTATTCACGTTTTAAATGCTTTAAACAATTTTCATGGATTTAATTCTTCTGTCATCCAAATTATTCAGTTTTGAAATGCTTTTAAACGTTTTAAAATTGCTGCTTGAGTGACTTACGAAAAATCTGCGAGGTCTTCTTGTGTTGTTGTTTTGCAACAACTTTCAATGGATAAAACTTCCAGTCCTTATCTTCAATCTTTTTTGGACGCCAAGGTTGGCCTTCGGCTTCTAAGCCAAATTTGAAATCATGGTAACCCTTTTTGGACACTCACGCGTAGCCAGATCATGTTCAATATTACCCAGAAGTGGTGAGTTTCGGTAGAACCAGTCCTTTTTGGAGGGCCGGGAAGAGATCGCTGTTGAAGACCGTGCTGGGACATTTACGACTTCGACAAACACCGACAATGTGACTCGGGTGAAATTGTGACGGAGATGGTCCCAAAAATGCTCACTGACGACTCCCAATTTTTGAATAACATAATCACAGGTGACGGTAGAGAGGATCCAAGGCGCATGCACTTTGCTCTCAAGGCTATTCCAGAGAATGCCTTCGTTGACGCCTTCAATGACTGGAAATCGCGCTAGCAGCGCAGTATCGACGCAGAATGAGCTTATTTTGATAGTTTCTAAAGAATTATAACGATTGGTTCAATACATTTTTTTAAATCCTCAGTCATATTACTTTCCGGACAAATCCTTAAAACCTCTAGGTTTTGTTTTAGAATAATTCTGTGTACGGTTTCACTGGCTTGCTTTTACTTGTATACCTATATTATAGGTGGATACTAACGGTAGTTTTTTTCCTTACTCCTTTTTCGTCTAACGACAGGCTCTCGAATTAGCTTATCGAGCACCGGATAACAAGGTGTCCATCAATGAATTGTTGCATCAGTTGCAGAGTACACAAGATGAATTGGAAAATATACGCGTAAGATTTTTCAAAATATTCTTCATACTATTTTCTATATTATTTTGCCTACTACATTTTATTGCATTGTGATTCTTAAGTGTTTTTCATGTATTGCATATATTGTATTTATATCACTATACGTATTACAACTGTACTTACATACATATGTATGTAACGGTATATGTATCACAAGTTGCGTTAGACACTTTGCATTGCATTCGTAGCAGCATAATTCGTTGGCTTTTATGTTAATTTGTTAATGTGAGTGATGTCAGCTTAGCATAGCAACTGTTGCATGGTGGCAATTTGGCAGCAAAATAAAATTCATAATTCATAAAAACAAATCACAACATTTTCATAATAAGCATAGCTATAAAAATTAAATGATTTTTTTATGATTGTTGAGTGTTTTTGACTTATTTATTAACATTTAATAATTATTTGCGTGAACCACCAGCATAAATAACATCATTTCATTTGAATTAACATAAACATTTGTTTGAGTTAATTTGTTTGCAAGCAAATTTTATTATTCAATCAAATGCAGAACGAAGCGAATGCGAAAATTATTATTAGTTGTTAGTTTTAAAATTTTTAAATGGCTTGTAGTTTAGAGAAAAACAAAAATAATTATAAAAAAAAAAAAAAAAATTAAAAGCAGTTTATGGCAACAAGTAGCAGTTTAATTTTATATATACATGTATGTATTTAGTCGCGTTTTAGTAAATAATGTTTACGAAGTGTAATATTATGGTATTTATTAATCTCTAACAGTGCAATTTTTCTTGCAACTATTTAGTTTTATTGTTTATTGTTTTAAAAGTATGCATATTTCATTATTTATTCATGTTTAAATGTTTGTGCTTCTAATTTTTACTATATTTGCACAATAATTTTCTGATTTCAATTAAAATTTTGACAGTTTTCTGCGAAGCGTTGTATAAAAATTTGTTTCATTTAATTGGAAAGAGAAATGTTTAATTCGAGGTTTTTTTAATAAAACGTAATTCATGTATATAGCATTGAAAAAGCTGATAAAATGTTGTTGTGTAAAATTATAAAAATTAAAATTAAGAAAAATCCCTCAAATATTATAAAAGATATTATAAAGATTCATTAGAAATCATTATTTACTTTTATTTGAGGTTAGATAATTTTAAAACAATATTTGAGGCATGTTTCTAATATAATAATTTTTATTATTACGCAGTTAGCATAGGTAAATCAAAATTATAGATATTTTTGAAATATTATTTAATTTTGAGGTTAGGACTCTTTCAAAAAATGTTGCTTGATATTCATTGTTAAATAATATTATTTTCTTTATACGAGGTTCTCAGTTCTAAGTACAAAAAAATTAAATATTTTTTAGTTTTTTTTTTAAATGTGAGGTTAGGTATTTTTAAAATTATTTTTATTTGGAGCATGTTTCTAATGAAATAAATTTTATTATTACCCAGTTAGGTAAAGCAAAATAACTAAAAATATATGTAAGTAAGTATTTTTGGTATACTTTTTAGATATTTTTTATATGTTTAGGAATTTTTCAAAAAATGTTTGCTGCAAAATTTATTGTTAAATAATAATATTTTCTTACTACGCAGTTTTCATGGCTAAACAGACATTTTTGAAATATATTTTTGATATTTTGAGGTTAGGAATTTTTCAGAAAATGTTTACTGCAAATTTATTGTTAAATAATAATATTTTCTTATTGAGCAGTTCTCAGTTCTTATTGAATTTTTGAAATATTTATTTTTGATATTTTGAGGTTAGGAATTTTAGCAAAGTTAATAAAATAAAAATGCAGGTCATAAGCCGAGCAAGCTTATCTACATATAAGTTTAATGTTCGCTCAAAATCTTAATTTTCATTTTTACTTCAACATATTTTGCTTTGTAATGCAGCGTGACATTGAAACAAAATTTAATTAAAATTTAAAAGTTTACTCTACTAAACTTCTGAACTTTTCATTTGCCACATTTTATCAGCTTTCAATAAACAAGTTACGTGTGACCAGCTTCGAAAGTAGCTGGGCTTCCCCGCTGTGTGCGAACATTATGAAATTTGTGCCATATGTATTATTGAATGTGGCAATGCAAGGAGGGCATGGTTAAATAAAAAACAAAACAACTATTACTATTATTATTTAATAATAAGGAGTACACTATAAATAAAACTGTTGAAAGCAACATAAACACACATACACAACGGTAGCTATAGCTGCGCAAATAGTGCAAAATAAATATTTATATTTTTCTTAATATTTGCTTAATAATAGAAAATGCATGTCTACAGTTGAAAAAATAATTAATTATCTTACTAATATGTGCAAAGTACGTTTGTTAATAAAACTATGCATTTAATGAAAAGTAACTGTAAAAATACACTATATATATTTTAGGCGTATACCCTTGATTTGCTTCATAAGCGTGTATTAACAATTTTCAATTATTTTTTTTTTTAATTTAGAATTTTGCGATTTACCTATTCCTAATTATTTTTAATTAGTCAAACTAATTTCGTTGTGAAACCTTGTAATTATCTACTATAATATATTCCACTTCTAAACTATTTCCTTTGAGACGCAATTTCTTTCAAAACTTACTACAATCAGACATAATATGTTTTTGTATGTTTAAAAAAAAATATCTACCATATATATACTACATATATTTTATAGGCAGCTGGGTGTAGAAAAGAAAGCGGCAGTAATCATGCTCTCCTTACTGCAAAAGAAGCAATTTCGTTATGGGTTCTTGGCGCCCGGAAGGTTTGTAAATTTCTCGTAGTTTAGTATACCGATTCCTCAATATTCCTTTAAATTGTTTTGTTTTCCTCTTAATTTTTTATATGTTTTTATTTTATTGTATTATTCTTTTATATTTATTTTTATTTACTAAAATATGTGCATTTCATGCCTTTAATTTACTTTTCGGCATTTGTTTGGCTTATTTGTATTTTTTCATGGGCTTATTTGTACTTGTATTGGTATTATATTGGTATTGGTGTTCATTTTGATTTTTTTCGAACCACATTTTTGCCTTTTTTGTATCCTGTCATTTGGTTTCTTCGGTGTTTTGGTTGAATTTTCATATTTCACGACGATATTGTTGTTTTTGTACATTGCATACATTCGTACCACCTCTGGGAAGTGGCGTCAATTCAATTCAAGAAGGTGTGGTTTATTAATATTTGAATAGCATATGTATTTTTGTTTGATAGAGTCTATAGATATCGGATGACGCTTCTACTTAGGTATATTAAAGGGACAGTTTTCAACTCGAAGTGCACTTATATTGTTTCTTAAGGCTTTATTTTTCGTGTGTTAGCAAATGTAAGATTTATAAACCGGCAGTAAATTCAATGAAATATGTTTGGTTATGTTTTCGGGAAAATATTTTTGGATCTAAAAATATTTTGGTCAACGTTGTTTTTTTTGTCTAAAATATATGTTTATTTCCTTTTTTTACTAAAAAATTTTCGGTTTTTTTTTGACTAAAAAAGTTTTGGCCAAACATTTTTTTTGCATTTAAAAAAGTTTTTTATTAACTAAAATAACGCAAGAGAGCACAAAATCTTGATAATGATTTAACTTTTGTCATACAATTGATAGCTTCGTGTGGTTTAAAGATAAGAGAGTGACTATTAGGTAGTGTTGACACAGTGGTTTAATGAGTTACTATATGTTGAGGAAATAAAATAATAATTATATTGTACATGCCCTACATATACTAATTATCTACAGATGTATTTATGTATTAAGGGGTTATAACCATTTGAAAGCCAAAAAAAAAAATGTTTTTATAAAAAAAAAATACAATTACACTTAATAATAAACTCTATTAACGATTAATTTTGTAAAGTTTTGGACTCTCTTGAGTTCAAAGTCGATCTCCTGGAGACCTTCGATGAAAGGTGTTTGGAAGGTTTTTTGCTTAAAATTGTCTCAAACTCAAAAATCAAAAAAAAAAAAATATATATATAGATAAATACATTGTAAAGGTTAGTCGAAAAAGTCTTTTCGTATTTCTCATTAAATTTCAACTAATTTTTTATATTTATTATGAACTTTAATGAACCAAATATGTACCACTTTTTGCCATTTTTCCGATATAGACATTATTCCATTAGCATACAACTTTTCTGCTTTCTCGGCGACAAACTGCGACAAGTAATTGTCAGAGACTTCCCTTGAAGCCAACTTTGCTCCATTAAGAGAGTTCTGCATTGACTGAACCAGATGGTAGACCGATGATGCCATGTCAGTGCTATATAGTGGATGCGTCAAAATTTCCTAGCCAAACTCTCTCACTTTTTTGCCGAGTCATCAAAGATGTGTGTGGTCTAGCGTTGTCCTGATGGAAGACAAAGTCCTTTCTGTGGAACAGTGCTAGCCTTTTCGATTGCTTGCTTCAATCTCATCACTTGTTGACAGTAAAATGTAGAATCAATCGTTCGACCAGGCTGGACCAGCTCATAGTAAATGAGCCAATGCCACCAAGCAGCCATCATAACCTTTCGAGGTCAATCCTGGCTTTGTGACCATTTGTTGAGCTTTCCCATGCTGGGATCATGACCTTTTCCACACATCATTGTCGTATTACCTAATATTATTACTATATAGAGCAGTAATTATCAAAGAACTCCTCAAAGTTTCGATTGGCGGTTCCCAAAAAAACAGTTTTTTTGTGTGAAAAATTCACATTTAAGAATGGGTGTAAAATACGAAATTAGTATCAAAATTATTATCTTATTCCTTTCATTATTACCGACAAAAACATMTAAGATCGTGTTATAATTTCAAGTCAATTTGTACCGCCATTTCGGAGAAATTTTCCTCAATCTGCCAACTGTGTTTTAAGGAAAAACGCTTATAGTTTTGGGAGCCGTTTACACTRAGTTAAAAAATTCTTCCAAATATGTCTATATCTTCGAAATAATTTATCGGAACGACTTTAACTTTACTGAGATAATATTCTCAAATATATGTACACTCGATATATGTATATTAAAAAAAAAATTGTTTTCTCCAATTCCCAAGTGGTTATAACTCCCTTAAACCTTCCTTAACAAATCCTATATTACTTAATTGAGACTCAATTTAAGTTAAATTTAAATACTATATAATTTCAAAAGTAATTATATGCATTTATTTCGTAAAATTCATAATTTCTGAATGAAAAATATGGATCAAGGTATGTAGTCCCTGYTAACTTACACTTGTAATCATAGATTATTAAACTTTATAATTTTTTGAATGACTTAGGCGTTTAATAGTCGCAAGTGACATAATTATAACTACATTTAGTGTACATTAAAGGTATTGCCAGTTTCTAATAACATAAAAAMACGCAACGAAACCAAAAAATATACATATATAGCATGTCATATTAAAAAATAAAAGATTTCAAATAACATCACCCATTTAATAACTATTTACTATTCATGTCTGGTAATATTCGTAATAATCGCAGATGTCTACAATCTAAATGTCTCATTGTAATAATGCTCATAAAACATTCAAACTACATAAATATAAATATGTTTTTTTATAAATTCATGCATTTTTTACAAATTCTCGCATATCTTTAATATTAATTTCGTAGGTAAATGGTTTGAAATTTGGTTTGAATTTTTCATGATTACCAAATTCGCATCAATTAGTACAAAACGTTTTTGTTCATTTATTGTAAATACTTTTTTACACGCAAAAATTTCAAGATTTTTTTAATGAAATTTAATTAATTTAATTTTAAAAATCAACGAAAGAGAAATGAAAAAAAAAAAATTGTATGTAAATAAACAGAAATTTAGCGTCAAGCAAAACGCGCTCACTTTATACTGTTATTTCCCTTCCTTCCCGCACGTGCAGACAATTTACCGTCGCCTGCTGGAGGCGCAAAAGAACCGCACCCATGTCGACCCAGAGGTGACGCTGCAGTTCCTCAAGAGCGCCATTTACTACTTCTTGACCGACAAGGAGAACTCACARGGCCACTTGCAGGCCATCGAGAGCATATTGGAGTTCACCGAGGCGGAGAAGTCCAACATCAATAAGGCGCGCACGGCCAAGTAGAGAGCGTGCGCATAGTAGCGGTGCACACATTCAAAATACGTAACAATACACACACATATACATATATAAATACATACATAGAAGCTGCAAGTAGTTGGCCGAAGCGGTGATGCTTAAAAGACGGAGCTATTTCGAAAACCAAATTCAGCTTTGACCGCTTGTTTGAGACAAGTTTTTAATTAGAAATGCGATATATATATATATTTTAAAATGCAAATATTTCTAGGACAAATAAATTAATTAAAATTATAAAAATATATATACTACTAATATGCAAGTATAGTAGGCGGCTATGTAGCGATACGTACAGTGGGTGGTAAAGAAAAATTAAGACAACAAAAAAAATATATATATATTTCGAAATGCGAACGTTTAACTTTCATTTTATTTTAATGTTTTAAAATAAATTTTGTAAAGTTTTTAGTTACACACGTTTATTTATTGTAAAAAATACATATTTTATGGGGTTGATATTAGCACGTTATGTACAATGTATGTAAATGATAATTTTAATTGAAATAAAATCGCAAATCTCAGTTTCATTTATTTTATGTTAAATGAAAATATTGAAATGATATTGACGTCCTGTTGAAAGAAGAAAAAATAAATTTTTTTATTACAAAAAATTAAAAATCATTGAAATTGGCAATAGTACTAGTTKATATAATATGTTTCGCTGCTAGGGTGATCAAAGAATATATTAGGAGCCACAACTGGTGTGAAATTTTTAAAAAATCGATTTTCGTTACTTTATACCTTTAAAAATAACATACTTAAATGAAGGTTTCAAATAGTTTTTGAGTTACGGCCATTTAAAGGGTAACCACTCCCTTCAATCCGGTCGAGCAGTTTATTTTTAAAAGTGCTTTGAATTTGCTTTATACTTCTATACTCTAAAAAATTGCTTTATACTCTAAAAAATTGATAGATAGACACCCTGCCTGGAGGATGGAGTCATGTGTAAAAGCTCGTGCAAGTAAGAAAATTTCTCTGATCGCCATTCACTTGGGAGTGCCCAAAAACGATCCTTTTACATATGCGAGCTAAAGTTAGAACACAAATCATCCTTCGCCAGGATCCCGTACTGTACACTACAGTACCAGGTTTGGGACCCGTCACGTAAAAATCACTACCAATGAAAACCCATCGACAGCCACGGATGAGAGACCCCTTGAGGGCATGCACCTTGAATGGCCGGTCCCTTAATTGGGAAGGTGCCGCTGCTCAGCTGATTGATATCGTCGTAAAAATAAAGGCTGACATCACAGGCGTCCAAGAAATGCGATGCACGGGACAAGGCCAGTAGGCGAGTAGATCCTTATGGCATTTACTACAGTGGCTATATAAAGGAGCGCAAGTTCGGTGTGGAATTCCTGGTGGGAGAGAGACTCCGTCACCGAGTACTGTCATTCACTCCGGTGGATGAACGTTTAGCCACAATCCGCATCAAGGCGAGGTTCTTCRACATATCGCTGATTTCCACGCCCCGRCGGAAGAGACGGATGATGTGACCAAAGATGCCTTCTATGAGCGCTTGGAGCGCACCTATGAGAGCTGCCGCCGCCACGATGTCACAATCGTGCTTGGCGACTTTAACGGCTGGGTGGGCAAGGAAGGTATCTTTGGCGCAACTAAGTCGTTTTATCCATATCCGYCTGTTTGTTTACAGTCGAACTAGTACCTCAGTTTTTGAGAAAACGATCTGAAGTGTTGAACCTGTTCTTTTCTTACCAAGAAGCTACTCATTTATCGCATTGTCCGATCACTAAAACATATAGCGGGCATACAAACTGATCGAACGRAATAGTATGCTGGTATGGAAACTTACACAGTTTAGGAGATATCTCCATCCAAAGCACTGAAKCAATTTTCGAYGAATTTTTTCAAAACGGATCASTATATCATATAGCTACCATACAAAGTGACCGATTAAAGTTCTTGTAAGGAATCTTTTATATATGCGAATATTATTACATCTTCCATATAACCAAAGTCAACTTTTTATTTTGTTTTTTGTTGTAATTGTTGATTATTTAATATGTCGTTATCGAATAATGCTGTCAAAGTTATGTATCGCAGTCGTTAGATAATTATAGCCATTTGTTAAAGCAAGGCTTGTAGCGTTGAGTGGGAATTTGCACCTTTGTACTTTTTTTCTCAAAGCCGTTTATAGTACATTGTTCTCAAATTGTTTTTATTATTATTTTTTTTTTTTTTTATTATAAGTTATGTTGTGATTATATAGTATTATACATATATGATAAGTAATCCAAAACGATCGCACATTTCTATTTTACTTCTCTCGAGTTTTGAAACTATTAACTATGATTATTTTGTCATAAAAGTAAGTGAAGATCCAGGTCTGTTGTGAAGCTATTTTTTTTATAAGTTTTTAGTCGATTTTCTTCTTCTTTATTGGCGTAGTCGCACAAAAGGGAGTAACCTTGTCGCTCGGAAATGTCCTTCCCGATCCTGACGGAGCTTTTGGTATTGCTCAACGTTAGTTTATACGGCAGAATTAATTTTATGGGATCCATCTTCGTTCTTCTCCGTAACAGTTTTTCGTACGTAAAACGCCAACCATGTGTAATCTGTGAATAGTTTAAAAAACCGTTCCATAAGGAATTCGGAGTTAACTGTATATTTATAGCGACTTAAGCTGAACGAAAATTGAAGAATACTTAGGAAATTCCCTTTACTTTAGTTGTCGAGTTTCCTTAGATCCATTCCTAGAAATTTTGTTTTGAAATATAAACTGAAGCCTTTCACARCAAAAGCGCTGAATTTTATTCATTTAGGCGAACTTTTATAGATATCCTAAAAATGTATGTACTTAGTTTAAAGAACTCATTTTACTTATTCAGTACAATTTTTTTAATTTTTTTGTTTTTCGTTTTTGAAAAAACACTTATTTCCRGTTTATTCTTAGAAAAGTCCAACTGTTATTATTTTAATTGTTTTACAAGTTATGCAAAGCTACGAAGTCCATAGTTAGATCAGACACTTGCATAATACCATAAATGAGGTTTATGTTTCTAAAACGAACTACATGCGGTTATATCATAAAAAGGAGTAGTTCAAATTATAATTAGCTCAGCTTCTTCACTATTCTCAATATATTCACTTTTGTAAGTGTCGAATAGTTGACGTACAGCTTCCACAACTTTTGCGTGTATCTCTTCGATGTATGTTGAGTCTGGATTGGTAGTCCTTTTGACATCAATTGGACTGCCGACTGCGGAATGAAAAATACGCAAATACATTTACAGTTTAWTTCATAAATAAAATATTAACTATTTTTTACTAACTTACTCACAACCGTTACTCTCTTTTTATAAGGCAGAAAATAGTTTCCACCTCGACCTTTCATCAACAAAGGTGTGAAGTCGAAATATGTTTTGAAAAACTTTTGCACCCCTCGGAACCAAGCTTTATTGAGCGGCGTATATAAATCATTTTCACCGAAACCAAAGGATGGCACAATTGGCGAACTATAACACAAGAATATAAGAAGATGCCAATAAATAATTTCTGGAAATCAYAAAAATATGGATGACGACTGCTTACCCCGTTTGTATGGCTAATTTGACAAAACCCAAACGTTTTTTCAACACAATCGTATACTTTCCCGGTTCAGTTAGTAGAGCTTCTTGTTCACCGCCCRCCGCCAGAGCAATCATATATGATGTAAAGCCATCTGCATTATCGGGATGTGCAGGATCATTCGATTTATTTAAATAGTATAATAATGATGGCTTGGATGATGACACATAGCCCAAACAACGCCATATTTCACGAAAAAATGGCGGCCAAAAATTAACGCTTAAAGTGGCGGCCTTCGGCCGAATTCCGGGGAATAAACGCATAAAATGCGTTATTCCGAGCAGCATATTCGAGCATATACCTACACTGAAAGTCATAATGAGTGTTGGAGATTTTTTATTGAAAGAAAAGTGCTAAAAATAATATTAATTTTTAAGAAAAATTCATAACTTTTTGCAGAAGGGATTTCTAACATATAAAATATTGGGTTGTTCAGTAAGTGATATGATTTTTTTTGTGTAAAACATTTTATGAAATTAAGAAGAAATCAAGAACGTTCCGTATAAAAAAATGTTGTAAAGACCGAAGCTGCCAAGTCTGGAGAATATGGTGGGTGTATGCAGATCAAGCTGCAAAATTTTTTGGCGATGGCTTGTATGAGCTCTTGCATTATCCGGCTGGAACACTAAAAAATTTACGTTGATCAATTCTGACCTCTTCTGTTTGAAATYCTTTCTATCGGAATTCAGAAAGGTTTGAGCTAGTTCATCTTTTTTAGACCATGATCCCTTGCGCTTTACAATCTTATAAACAAATGATCATCAAAAAGGCAACACTTATTTGACGATTGATAAGCAAGTTACATCGTTAAGGCGACAAAGCATATTTCGTACCGTAAGTACATGAGGAACTCATATGTGCGRTTTCGAAATTAACCCTAGACGTTTCATATGTACGTCTTCATGCCGGAAAGAAATTTTGTCTATCTTGTGAATGACGTTCGGTCAACACATCTTATTCTTACACTTCACATAATTTTCACCTGGTTTGAACAGCACTTTTACCCTTTTGATAGTGAAACAGTAAGATATGTCAAACATTGCTAATATTTCGCTGAGCAGTATATTGCTTCATAGAACCCGTCAAAGGTTCTCACCGACGCTATATGCTCTCACCAATATTATATGTTCTATATATATAGTATATTATATAATGTACTTACAATATACAAAGTACTTACGTCAATATTCCATGTGGAAAATATGCTAACAAGTAATTACGATTTGGTGGAATTTCGGCAGTCTTCCGCATTCTTCCCGGAAAATAGTCACGCATAATGCCTAAACCGCGATCCGAACGTAGTAGTACAGGACTTGAACAGAAAAGAGTACAAAAAATATAAAAATAGTACAGGACAATTGCAGGAAAAGGGATACGATTTAAAATGTAAAATAAGCGAAATAAATTATTTTTAAAATAAAAAGTTTCAGTAAAGTTTGGAAAAATTCTAACCTTAAAAAACTAATATAAAATTTTGATTGACTATATGTAAATATTTTTAGGATCAATAATTGCTGTAATGTTTGGCGACATTCGCACTTTAAAAAAATGTTATCAAATTTTGAAAAAATTTGGATTGGACTCATCCCGCAGCCGATCTCCAGAAGGACTTCCAATAAAAGGTGTTTGACTTTGTGGAAGATTGTTCTTTAATTATCTAAAATGTAAAAACCAGTGAAATACATTCCTTCGATCTTTCACTAATAAATATCTTAGATAGGTCGTCTAAAAGTTTCATGTCAATAGGAAAATTTTCCTCACCGGCCCTGTAAGCAGCGTTTCGGGAACAACGCGTTTACAATTTTGCAAGCCGATTACACTAAGTTAAAGAATTCTAATAAATAAGCTCATACGGATATCTCAGAAAATATTTGCCTGCTCAACTTAAAATTTTCGGAGAATATTTTCAAATACAGGATGGAGTCATGTATCGCCATTCACTTGGGAGTGGCCAGAAACGTTTCTTTTCCATATGGCTCTTCCGGTCTTAGACCAAGTATCCTTTGGGTAGCAAAAGAACATCCGTTTAAAGAMGAGCTAAAGTTAGAAGACGAACCATGCCTCTGGAGAGTTGTGCGCTGGATTCGGGACCCACCACTTAAAAAAATGCCCCCGATGAAGAGGTAACAACAGTGTCGGACCATGGCAAGGGTCAAACTGGGGCGCTGCTGTAAACTCGGCTATAACCGCGATCTCTACGCCAATAAATAAGAAGGAAAAGAAGTAAAGTTTCCATCACAGACAGYCCCCATAACCGGACATCTCCCATAACTGGACAAAATTTCATGAACATGAACAGCGTTTTCATTATTATTTTATTACAARGCCAATTTTTATAACTGGACATGGATACTATTTTAGTAATATTTCCTTAAAATTATCTCTGTTAACAGATWTCATAAAATKTGTAAAGAAAATTGTGGAAAATTTATAGTYCAAGAGTGCCAGTAATTTCGAATTCATGGAAAAACGTCAAATAACCTCTATTTTTTTTAACTATTTTGCGTAGTCAAAACTTACCCGTTGCCATCGAAAGTACTATGGTAGACGTGATAGTTAACCAGCTCGTATATTAAGTAAATAATGATCACAGTTCTTACAAGTAAACCACCAAAGAGCTGCACATTAATATTAAACAGAGAATTGTTACTTTATAATAAAGGTTACTACTTAAAAACACTCACAAGTCCTTTTAACGTATAATAATAGGCAGTAAAACACGAAAAATAGAATAAAAGGATATATATTTGTATTAGAATGGTACGTATCACTTCTTTAAACGTTATCATTTTGTTGGACACTCTTCAACAAAGTATAAGTTTATTAGCAGTTGTCATAATTTAAATACAAAGAATAACTATGAGTAATATGTTAAGTCCAGATTGCGACTAAACTGTAGGAAAACTATATCAACACTGAATCTGCGATTACGAGATATTTGTCATTAAGCGGATATCCACAGCTGAACGGAAGTGGATGAAATGAAAATGGGTCACAGATTTATTTAAATATTATAATTACCATCAGAAATGCAGTTTCACTTGAATATAATTAAATTATGTATGATATGTCTAATTATACATATGCAAAAAGAAAAAAAAAATTCTCAGAAATAATATAACAAGCGGATATGTATTTACAATAATATTGAATGTGCGCGGTATAAGCGTTTTTTAAGGTGAAAAGCTGTGTTCAACTACCAACAAAGCTATGATAAGTATGTATATAAAGATATTATTTAATTGAAATTGAGAAATATGTATAAGCAGGATGCCAACATCGAAAGTTTTTAGAAAGCCTGGCCGAAGCCCGTTTCTGGTAGCTTTCTGTCTTATCAGCTATGTACGTTGAAAGACTTTCAAAGGTTACTTTATTATTATAAAAATGAAAAAGCTTAATTGGTTTGACAAAAATGTATATGCATGTGTGTGTCCACAAATAACAACAACAAAATTAATACGAGTACTTAGCTGCATTTTTCTAGAGTAAATTTTTTCAAATTATGCGTAATATTATGCGTTCTTTTGATTTAAAAACAAGCAAAGTGTATTAATATTATTTACAGACATAGATATTATTAAAAATATGTTTAATTGGAATTTATTCAATTCATTGGCCAGACAAAACAATAACGCGTGTTTTTAATAAAGTAATTAATTCTACGAATAATGTCACTACCTATTCGGCTGGATTGTGGACATAAACATTTTTTATCTTTTATTTTATCTTATTTATAGAATAATTAGTAAAAAAAATATTTCTTTTACACTTTTCGGTGCTCGTCTCCAGAATCCTTATATGTATACCCCAACATACTTTAAAATTATCTATATTCATTTCTACATAAATGTTAATTAATTCGTGGCACAAAATAACACAATTTTTAAATAACAGAAAGAGGAAAGCCAATTATCCATTTTTTATCAGAAGTGCTAAAACGACTTCTTTTCGACGACGTAAAAAAACACTTCTTAAACTAAAACAAAGGCTTTAAAACTATCCTGCTCTTGTAGCAGAGAACGCATATTTATATCGGAGAACATCTATCATATCATAAATAAATAAACGTTCTCTGTTATTATTTTACGTTCTCTGGCAATACGCAAAAACTTGCATACACTCTGTAATGCATTTTAAAATACAGGGTGTAAAAGCGTATTAAATTTTGGAGACATTATTGTTATAATATAAAATTGTACCTCTAAGCCATAATTTTTCCTTTAGGAAGAAATAAATATAATAATATTTTGATTTTATTCATTTCAGTGGCTGCAAATAAGTCCCGGCAGTTAACTTTTTATATTTTAGATGCTACACCCTCTGTCACTTTATACTTCATTTTTAATGCAACTATTTAATTTGTGMTTTCATACAAGATACAGCTGGCAACACTACAGCTGCGCCAGTCACAAACGTCAAGTGTCAGTCATTGGATGAAAACGAAAAGTAATCGGTGGAGAAATTTAGACGGAAAAACGAACTGTATTAATATATACAATTGTTGCAAAAATAAAAGAAATTTTATTGCAAAAGTGTCTTTTTACTTCATATACGGTAGATATTTTAGTAAATAAGGAGCGTAGGAATAATGTACGCGTAGTGAAAAGTGTTTAACTGGTAAGGAGCTTGGCCAATTGATTATATGGGACAACTTTGGAAAATTGTGTGTGTTTTGCAAGTCCGATGTATACGTACAAAAGTGTGCAAAAAGCCTGGTGACCAGTCAGGTAACAAATTTCGTCGTCGCAAGGCTATCCACGTAACGTGCTAATCAGAAACCACATTTCATCCCAATTAGAAAACGCTTAGTTGGTATTGTTAATGCATTGATATCAGCAAATATTAATTTTTTTTATGTAAATGTTTAAACGAAAATATTCTTGGGTTTGTGCGTAACTTCCGGTGCCCTAATAAAGCAAAATATTTAACAAGTGGCGTGAATTGTTGCTCTATTCATGTTTGTATTGTGCACATTTTCAATAAAGTTACAATGCAAGCGGTGGTAMTGGCAGATTGCTGTTTAAAAAGCCAATAGTCGCGTGTATGGAGAAAACAAGTTTACCTGTGTATATGCAGTTTCGTCTTGTGAACGGCAAAATAAATATAATCATACTTCTGTAGGACTGTAAAAATATAGCAATATTGTGATTACATGTGCGCAAAGATTCGAATAAAGAAAGAACGAAGAACGGCTTGGAATAGCTGCAAATGTTAATATCAAAATATATTGCACTGAATAAGGTAAGTGTTGCATTGTTATTTGTTGATTAGATTTATTGCTTCCTTGCCATTAAATGTATGAGTAAACGTATAGTATATTTAATTTTAGAAAATTTTTCCGTTTGCTATAAACATCCAAATTTTTAAAGATTTTTAATTCCGTTCATGAATATATTATGCAGCGAACGCAAAATACACAATTAAACGCCGAAGAAGAATAACTTTATAAAATTCCACTTTACATGTTTTGACAAACAACATTTTACCTACATATGTATGTACATACACATATGTATATAATAATAGCGTTAGAGATTATTTAATTTTTTCGATTATCAAACAAGTATGTAATCAATTCTACGTCTGGCTAATAATGTACTACATTCATTTATATGTATATACATAGGTACGTACATATCGCATGAGCCACAACAAACCGGTTAATCGGCATTACACAGATTTTTGTTAATATTGTAATTGTAATTTCTTTAGGTGTTATTAAATCTTACTCTATTATTTGGTTTACTCTGTCTTTGGAAGCCTTGGCTTTGTATGATGAATTGCTGTACTAGCCTTCGACATATAAAAACAATTATATAGTTATAATACTTATATCAGTATACATGTGTTGTACATTTCTGAATAAAAAATAAATGCGGGTCTGTAAATGTTAACATAATATACGTATAGCAAACATACATACATTTTTTTTTAATTTCACTCAAAACTTCACTCTTTTTAATATAAATATACATTGACGTGATTGTTACTTTACATCACCTTGGAATTATAAGGCTATAGGTTCGAAAGATAGCCAAGGGTGGCATCTTTTCTTATCTGCCTTCTTGACAAGTATAGTACATGCCTTAAATATTCGTAACTCGTGGGCATAAAATAAACAAAATTCCATCATATCCCTAAAAAGTACTCTGCGACATGCGATATACAATAAAATAGCCAGCATCAACACGCTAAACCATTCCTTCTACATACATACGAACATACACCATATAGTTACGGGTAGTTGCTAGTGCAGCAACATGTTGCTGCTGGCTTTGCCACTATTGGTAGCAAGTACAAAAAAGGCTATTGCCTGATATAAGTAAACAATKCAATGCCACCGCAACTAGAATGCTGTCGAACTGGCTCTTTGCAAGGTTAGCGTCAGTAATTTATGTTTTGGATGCGCGTGAACTGGATGCAGTATTCCAGTTACCATGCTATTACTTACATATGCAGAGATACCACACACGCAAAAGCATGCAGTTCTGTTTTTTTTTTTTTACAGGCTGGGCGGTGATTATTTTATTATTTTTATGAAATCTTGGTGTAATAACATKCTTAGTAATTTTTTGAATAAAATATTCTTTATTCTTATTTAGTAAAGCTTCCATGTCGTCTATACACATACATATATGTTGTCTTCTTGTTCTATATTTTCCTTAAAGTGGTTATCATATGTATATACATATGTCTGTATATTTTAGCCATTCGGCTGCACCACAGCTATGGCACCTTTCACAGGTGCATTTATTATATTATAAAAGGGTATAAAATRGTATTTTATCCTGATTTGGATTGCTGTTGTAGCGACATAAAATATTTCTAAAGTAATTTCGAGGAATGGTGCCGAGTTGACTGTCCTTGGCCGGATAAAAATCCGGGTTCATTCATTCTGGTTATTTAGACGCGACTGTCGTGGAAACGTGGATCGTTCAGTTTGTATTACAACTATATGCTATAGTGATCTGATCTGAACCATTTCTACGATGAYTGTAGCGCTGTTATATCCAATAATCTATGCCGAATTTCGTGAATATATCTGGTCAATAAATAGTTTCTTGGGRAATAAAGGAAATGTGCCTAATTCAGATCAATATTTCATAAACTAAATTATTATGAATGATGAAACTCATAGGTTTTTGCAGAGGCTTTCTGAGAGGTGCCTAGGAACCTATTTTTCAGAGTACAAAACGAAATTTTTTTTTTTTTTTGATTCACCCTTATATGCATTGATGTTTGGCGATGCATATCTCGTAAATGCTTAACTTAATCGAAAAATCATAAGATACCATTTTTATAGAGCAGTAAATTTCCTACAAAACTATGAGTTTCATAATGATGTTATTTTTTTATTTCATTGAGTTATAAAATTCATAAGAAATAAAAAATTTTCCCAAAAATAAACAAACTTTAACTGATAATATCTTTTAAACGGATGGGTTTACGAAAAAATCGTACATTCCTTTTTTGTAGCGCATTCAATTTCCTACAAAATCTAAGGAATAAGAAATTTTTTGAAGTAGTTGGAAGCGAGATATAAAACCTTCTATATTATAATAAGAAAAAATAGAAAATTGTAAGTAGGAGGACCTCCCCGCTCCAATTAAGAACGCCTCTTGGGGAGGCTTCCCTAGAGGTGTCTAGGAACCCATTTTTTCAAAGTACTAAAAGAAAGAAAATTTTTTTTTAATCACCCTAATGTACGTACATATCTACTTATTTTARAGGGTCTTTGATGTATCGTTCTGTTCAGGGTATAAATATGTTGCCAGACACATTTTCCAACTTTTCTTCAGGACTTGCAATTTTCGCATCTCCACTAAAACCGTATTTTATTTTAAAATCACTTATTTGTCAGTTTTTTTTTATCCCTTCCATTGATTTTATTTTTTGTAATATTTTTTTTTTCTATGACAATTCACATCATCGCGTCTTTTTACGCCAATCCCACTTSACACTTTTCCGGCTTTCCAAGCACATAGCCTAATATAGACACACACATGCACGCCCGTTTGTCGTACCGCACACCGCACATAAAAAAAGTGCCACATTTCAAGCATAAAAAATGTTGATGACTTTCGAATGATGCTGTCGGACACATGCTCAACCGACACCAAATGACCAAACAATGAACCAACCGACCAGTCAACCAAGTAATCGTCCCACCGACTGAGTTGTTTTCATGATGCATCTGGCTTTAACGAATGTTACTTTTCACGATGGCTTTTCTAGCTGCAAGATTTTTAGTCTTTTTTCTTCTTATTTTTTTTTTTTTTTTGTTCAAAATAGATATTTATCACTGAAGCATACATTTTCAGATTTTCTAGTACAATTTTAATGTTGTCATCAACATCTCCGCTCTGCACAGGAAATGCTTCCCATTTTCTCTGTGCTTGTGCTTGTTCTTCTTCTATCTATCTATCTGCTTTTTATTTTTATGCTTTGTTGCCAAAACTTTATATGCTTGCGGTGCTAGCTGATGTTGTTGTTGGTGGTGTAAGTGGTGTTGACTTGGCAAGCGGTGTAAGCAGTGTTATGCACCGTCATTGCGAACAAGCTAGCGCAACCGAGTGAACATGGACACTTGTACGCTCTGTCAAATGCTGCAAAGTSTTAGTGCTGTTCTAAGCTTGAAAACTTAACGCTGGGCAAGAGCAATGTCATCRAAGTTGAGTACGTACAAGTGGCAGCACTTTTTAATATTTATAGTTTTTTCTATGATTTGCAATTGTCAGTCACTTGTTGGTTACCACATTGTTCTGCTCTCACTGCCTTTAACGCGCCCTAACTGTTATTTGATTTTGAGTTGTAACRTTTCTATTTGTTTTCTTTTTTAACTTTTTAAGTTTATTTTTTTCATTAAATTTCCCTACAAAGTGTAATGCTCTTCATCACCACTTCTTTTTTATTTTCTATTTTAATTTCCATCGTAGCATATCAATTTTGCTCTTACTGTCAAATCGTYATGCGATTTTATGTTGTTGTTCATATTTACTGATTTCCAATTTTAAATAGAATTCTCGCTGCTTTGACTAATGCTTTCGAAATGTGCGCTTGTGTTGCTTTTTATTTCACTTCAATCGTTCTTGTATTGYCAACATGCGCGCTTGTCTTCGTTCATGACGCTCAAATTCCTCTAATTCACCTCCTCCTCGCTCTTTTGAACATATCCACATTTATTTATGGGCCTGTGAGTTGTCTTCATGTGTCCCACATTCTTGTTGATTTCGATTTACTTAATCATAACGGCATACAATTTCGAGTACAATTTTGAAATCTGTCATACTTACACGCGCGTACATATGTATTTGTATGTACTAACACTAGTTTCCAAACAAAAAAAAAAATGAAAAACGTTGACTTCGGCTGCGCCAAAGCTATATTCATTTAGCATGAAATGGCATACATTGTGACAAAAAAGTACCCCAAATTGTAAATAAAACGCAAAATATTTAATTATTCATCAATATTTATTTTGCCGCATTCAAAGTAATCTCAGCTGGATTTTTGTTTTATCTTTTCCATCGATTGTAAGCGGGTTCCATTCCAATGATTGTTGACTTGTGTGCAAACTCATAAACCCATGTCTCATAAGTGTTTATAATGCTCTCCACGAATGTGGGATCAGAATTCGCATAATCAGACATGTTCAAAGAGATGCTCTTTTTGAAAAAATCAGCTTTAKCGGAAYGAGTTGAGCAAGAACGCATTTCATACCCAAAATATCCAACAAATCATACGAACGGATTCGCGATAGATGTGTAGCTCTCTTGCCATCTCTCTAACACTTTTGTCCGTAAAGTAATAGGAATGAGTCGATTTAAAAAAAATTATTCAACCAATCGTTACATCTCTTTAAAGACTTTTAAAATAGTCTCCTTCTGCGTCGATRGAGCGCTGTCGCCGCGATTTCCACGCATCGAAGGCGTCACGGAAGATATTCCCCGGAATAGCCTTGAGAGCCGAGGTGAGGTGCTTTCTGAGAAGACGCCGACGTGTCTCACTGGGAAAATAGCCTCTTTGTCTCGAGATCATACTCAAAGATGCATGACTCGTCACCTGTGATTACGTTATTCAAAAATTGAGACTCACTGATGTGAATGTTCAACTTTTTTTTGCACTCTTCCATTCGCCGCCATTTCTGGTCGTCAGTTCGCACTTGCTGTTGGCAACATTCTATGCCGAATTTCATTAAAACTTCTTTTCAAATAAGAAAACTTGTATGGAGATGTATGCTTTATTGATCCGATATTGGCGGTTCCGACAAATAAGCAGCTTCTTGGAGAKAAAAGCACGTGTGTGAAATTTCATATTGATATCTCAAAAAGCGAAGGACTATTTCGCAGACAGACATTTTTAAACCGGCTCAATTCGTAGAATCATAAGGTTTTAAATCGAGACGTTTTAAATGTTTCATTTTCAAATTTAAAATGTTTACCGCTTTCTTTTTCTATTAAATTGAAATTCTTTACAGGCGAACTAAAAAAAGTTTTCTTATTTCAGCAATATTACCTAAAAAAATTAAAAACTCCAACCCTAGAAAACTTAGAAGTATCAATCCATCCTATTGCGCCTTGAGCCCGAAAGCTTCATTATTATTTCCAATTTYAAAGGCTTACGTTAAACTGTCGTTTATATACCTCAATAATCTGTTTGATTACTTAGTTTATTGGAACTACAATCAATTGATTATTTGCCTTCCTACACTGATAACCTTTCGTTCAATTTAATTTACAATTAAAAACCCAGAAAAGCACCGATTAAATACTAAATATAAACATGGCAACTGTAATTCAAAATAATTTTACACTTTATAACAAATTCTCACAATATGCAATGTATGATAATATGAGTGAATACAAAGATTTTCACGTTCAAGGTCACAGCGGCGGCCTTCGCGAACATTTCGACATTATTCATTCATATTTCCATTTTAAACAAAGAAATTACTTTCTCAAAACATTCTTCTTCAAACCATTGGCGAAAGCAGCATCTCCAAGTGCTTAAGCTCAGCGTCTTCACCAGGTCTCTTGTTCTTGTAAGACAAATATTTGCTCATAAACTTAAATTCAGCGCTTCGTTTTTTGTTCGGGCGCATCTTTCGGCCGTTGGTTGTTGACATTMGAGATTTTGCTTTGCTTTCTAACCACGTTTAGACGCTTTTATGTACTTTTTACAGATTATGCTAGTTTAWTTATTCAAAAATCAACAGTGAAATTAGTAGTTTATATGGTCTTTAAASTTAAATGCTCAATTAATGTGAATTAATTTTGATCCTAAATGAGATATTGTCAATTATTAGTTTCCAAATAAATTTTGTCTCTACAAGTTTGAGAAAAGTTTTCTGCCCTCAAATTCATTCAAGAACTGCCTCAATTTTTTTCATTGTTTTAGTTAATATTTTCGATATCTAGTCATAATAATTAATAGGGTGTTTATAGAATATATCTATATTTATACACATTAATTTCCTACGCAACCATTCTASCGTTTTTTAAGAATTATTATTTATATTTTATCGACTAAGATAACAATGTTAATGAATTTTCGTTCATAATGGCATTTGTTTCATTTACTGTTCAGCACATTCTAAATTAAATTGAAAATTAACTATATATACTTTAGTGTGCACTTTTAATTAAAACTTATCTCAACCAAAATTGTTTTATCTACTCATTATATTCTTTATTAAAATCAGAACTAATATAAGTAGTCGAGAGATATGTTAGAAACCAATTTCCTAACCTCATATTTAGTAGTATATATGTATTCATGAATACAGGTGTGCTTAGGTAAAGATAACTTTTATCTATGTAGTCCAAAAGCTAATTTTGGATAGCTCACATCATTTTTATTGCTTTGCATTAACCGTAATGAAAACTTAAGTCAGAACAAAAGCCCATATTCAATTCTATTTATGCAAATGAGTTTTTCTCGCTTTTATTTTATGACCACAAATTTGTGTCGTCAACTTATTGTGTTGCTAATTGCAAGAAATTACAAGATTGCGCTTATATGGCTGACGACCCACATATTAAATTGAATGGCTTTGATTAAGTGCCGGAATTGCATGGGTAAATATTTGCTACAAGGTATTGATAAGAGAGGCAACAATTATTTGGTAGAAATTTTTCAACAGTTTTTTCTCGTATAAAAAATTAAATACTTTATTAGAATTTTTTATTGTTACAAACATACGCTATTAACAAAGAAATTCTGAAATTTTTGGGAAATTTTTTTTTTTAAATCGGTAATTTCGACGCCATTTCTGGTGACTCCTCGGAAAAAAGATACGCCCGCGTTGGCAGGATAACTGCTTATATTTCATTTAAAGTGAAAAAATACGTACATGTATGTATGTATGTTAGTTGAAAATGTTTTACAAGAAAATGTAAATTTCAGTAAAAATTTCTATAATTTTTATTTAAATGGTTTTAATCGATAAAAATCCTTCAGCGAAGTCTTTAACGATTGTATCTTAAAGATTCATAAAGACCGGTTGAGTAGTTCTTGGGGAAATCTTGTCAACTGATTTCGAACCCACAGATCCGAGAAAACTCGTTTAAAAACGGGGCACTTAGCCTAGCTAGACTCGAGCGCACAAGTTCTCAAAGCTGTAGCTCTGAAACTATTACTCGGATCAACTTGAAAATTTAGGCCAATATTTAATAAAACAGTAAATTAAATTAGAGTTTTTGAAAAGCGTAAAATAATACAATACTGAAGCATTTGTTTCATCCGTAATAATATATATTTATTCGCACGTTATTAGCTCTAATCTCCCCATTTAAATGGTATTATTTCCTTAGCACAATAAATGGCTACACAAACGCAACACACTTTGCCCAAAATCACCATCTTAATTCATTCAATATACTAATTTCAAGTAGACACACAATCTTTGTGCGCTTCTAAGTAATTATCAAAGCAAATGATTTGTACGATTTAYAAAGCATTTAGCCGGCAAATTGCAAATCTACGAAAAATCCAACATACACACATCCTCTACTATTTGCCGAAATCAGCATATTCGCCATTTTTCTTCCACTGCATTGCAGCTGAAAACACATAGATTATGGCGCAAAATTGAATTTATGGCCAACTTGGCTGTGGGAATAATTAAATTGTATGCAGGCAATTTAACCATTTAGTTGTGAGAGCAAAACAGTGTTCAACTAAAATACGACGATGTTGCCCATTTCCGACATTAACTAAAATTACGATCTACATAACTATAAATATCTATGGTGTATATTTATGTATATGCAACAGAGTAAGTTCCATTGTACAAACTCTGTGTAGATGATATCGATAACATGTGCCAAACTAAATGTGCCAACACAGATAAGTTTTGTTTAATAATAGCTGGTGGTGTCAGCAACATTTCTCTAATCATTTTAAGTGTATGCCTACGAGCTTGCGAAGTTGCAGAAGCGTTCCAATTATACCTATTTTGTATGTGGACGTACAGTTTGCATGAATATTGTGCATTTGTTTTAAACATACTTATTGAACTAATTATACTAACGGTGAATGGGGTTTCAATATTTTCTATTCCGTGACTTCAAAAAAGGCTTTCAAAAATGATTTGAAAACGAAAATGAATAACGAAAACTATTAATTTTCTCATTTCTCTAATACTCATATTACAACTAGAAGTACTTTATGTTGAATGTTTTTCTGAGGTTATTCTTATAAAAAGCATTCATGGTAAATGTCGAAACAGCCGGAAACTTAAATTGAAATTCCATCAGTTACTTTACTTTCCACTCTTCTTTCTTTGGTTAGCCTTTCCCTGGGTTTCGTCCGGACGTAATAAAAGCTTTCAAACGCCTCTGTTTCTATTAGTTACTTGGAACCTCTATGATTATTGTCACCGACTCTCGCATCGAATTCTTTACAAGAACAATGTCATGGTGGAGCTCATCGTTTGTCCGGATTAGCTAGTTGTCGCCAAACCTTAAACTATTGCGAAGAACTTTTCTCTCGAACACMCCAATAATCAGCTCAGTACTTTTTATCATCGTATATGCTTTTGCGCCATACGGGAACACTTATCTATAAACGACTTCCAGAGTATTAGTTTTGTTTTTCAAGGGAGAGTTATACGGATATGTATATCATAATTATTATCTACTTCTTCTTTATTGGCGTAGACCAGCTTACGCGGTTATAGCATTTCTCCACTTGCTCTTTAAAACGGAGTGGAGGTCTTCCGCTTCCTCTGCTTCCCCCCTGCGGGCACTGCGTCGAATAACCTCAGTCTTTTCATCCATTCGGCCGATATGACCTAGCCAGCGTGGCCGCTGTGTCTTAATTCGCTGAATTATGTCAATGTCGTCGTATATTTCGTACAGCACATCGTTCCATAGACTACGGTATTCGTTGTTGCCAATGCGCAAATTACCATAATTCTTCCGCAGAACCTTTCTCTCGAAAACTCGTACCGTCAACTCATCAGATGTTGTCATCGTCCAAACCTCTGCACCATATAGCAGGGCGGGGATGATGTTCCGGGTGGTGTTATAAAGATAAACAAAGTCCTAGCTTTTTCTCCATCACATTTATAATGTTAGTCAAGAAATATTGCGTCTTCCTCTCAGTAACCGTCAGATCCATTTTTTCAGAGCCAGAGAATATTGCATTCAAACAATAATATATAACAGTTTATGAATCGTCAAAACTGGGAGAGTGGCGAATCGAACAAGCAACGAACATATTAAAAAAAGAAAACAAGTGGTTTAAACGAGTTTAATGAAGGTTCCACATACCCTTGCTGTGTAGAATGGCACTGTATATCTTTGTTTTTTTGCATTTCACATCTAAACTCTTTCGACAAATACGGAGCTAAAGCCGAGAGATGGTATTCGAATACCACAATTATATACGAATATTATTTTGAAATACTGTGCCATATAACACATATAATGCTATTTAGTGCGGCGCTCATTACAGCTCCCTTGACAACAATTAAATGGAATGTGTGCATTTAGTTGGCATATCTAAAGAAGATATTTAATTGCATATATTTGGCTGCGTGTAGAAAATATTCAATATTTATTTCGCATATCTTGTTGGCAATTTACGATGCCGCCTACCATGGGAAACACATACACACACGCCCCGGTGTTTACATTTGTACATATATTTCGCAATTGGCTGACGCCAATGGCCTTTACCGGCTGCAACATGCTTTGTCAATTTTAATTTACTGCAGTAAATATGTATACATAGATGAGTGTATGGGAGAGTTAAATGAACATGCACACGTGGCTTGTTCACACATTGGCCTTAATTGTTGGCGGAAATCTGTCGATGCACCTAACTTCACACATATGCAGACATACATATATATGTATGTGTAAATACTCATTCACCAAGCCTTACTATCAAATTCAGTCTACATGAGTGCATAAATATACACCTAAGAACCTATCATATATAGTACATACATACATATAAGTATACATATGTGCAGGAATAATTGTGTAATAAGAACATAACTTCCACATATGTATGTACATATCCACATATGTGGATACCTGGTAAGTGTAAAACAGCTGTCAGTAGATACAACAACCAGCTGCTCTGCATCTAAATTACTGCACAAATCCTCTGCTGACTGACTGCCAGTGTCATCTCTACATGGCAAGGCGTATGTTTGTATGTAAAGTAGTGCAGGAGATGTGCGAAATTTATGCATAAACGTACGTGCATGTATTGTAAATTCTCTTTGTAGTGTAAATTTTTTTCCAAGCCGTTATGGACCAAACCAGCGACTGCAAAGCTCTTCCTGCCACCACCCACAGACCCAACGTGCTGAACGCAAAAACACCGACTACCACATAGTCGCACTCTAACTCACACTTCAGCAGAAATGCTTTGAATACCATTATAAGTATTCGTACCAACAGTCACAAATACAACTACACTCACGGGTATGCATATAAAAGGTGCTTTTTTAGAGGAGTGGATTACGTTTGTTGTGTTTGTTGTTGTTGTCGCGGCAGAAAAGATGGCTGAAGTAAATTTGAAGAATTCTGCCTATTTGAAAGTCTTTGGCTGGTTAAAACCCGGTCCGATTAGCTAGGCCCGACTACCTGGAGAACGGAATGTCGACTCCATTTTTAGTTCCTTAGGTAAATTTGAAGAATCCCGTCTATTGGCAGTCTTTAGTTGGATAAAAACCCGGGTTTGTGCCGATTAGATTAGATCACTGCCTTTGCGTATTTGCACATTGTTTTATTAGCCTTAACTCTCATAAACTAAGAAAGAGTTCCCGAATTGCTTAACTGAAGTACCTTATCTCATTTGCATTTTGAAAGAAATATAGACCAACAAATCTTCTGTTTGCAAATCACGCCCATATTTTCTGTATGCAAGAAAGCCTGGGAAGTTTTTTCAGTAAATTTCCACGATTTTCCTAAAATACATCCTATTTATTTTTATATATACAAATGAAAATGTGTTGTGGAAATTTTTTCCTCAATATTGCAACAACCACTATACCCAATATCCCTAAAGCTCTCTGCCGCTGTCGCTGCCGCACTACGCATCGGCCCCAAGGGAACAAGAAATGGAACACTAATGTTTTTTTCGTGCCACCATTTTTCCAATTTTTTCTTCTATGCTTTCTTTGCTTCAGCTTTAATGTTATTTGGTCGACTTTGCGAGCAGAGGGATATCCCATTCCTGTAAAAGCAAATGTGCGTGGAAAAATGTGCTGGAAATGAACAAAATACGGAGTGAATGGCGTATGCAGAATAGCTTTGCGTTGCGGCCAGTTTTTTTTTTTGTTCGTGCTTTTACTTTTTCCAATTTTCTTTTTCTGAACCTGTGAACTCGCATTAAAAACGAAATGTAAGGATAAAGTTGCACTGTTTTTTTTTTGTCTCATTCGAAATTCAAGTAGCTTTTATTATTTTTAAACCAGTGAGTGATTCTAGGAAGAAAATTACTACAAATTAATGTAATTAAACTGAAAATTAGTTATTCAACAATTAGTTCCTAAATCTAGCCACGAAAAAGAGTTTGTCGTACATGAGTGAAGAAAGCAACGATTCCGATTTTTAATATTATATGTACGTAGTATGTTATATCTCGTTTGAAAACAATTTCATAACACAAAATTCACCAAAACAGTTTATTTATGCAGCTGCTTTGTCAAATATTAGTAAAAGTTTAACAAATATTATGAAGCATTTTAAACTTGGACATAGACGTAATATTGAACAAATAAACTGAATCGAAAGTATTGCGAAAAGGCTGTCTGCTTCTGATGTGCTTTGAAGTTTCAACTTCTTCTTCTTTCCTAGCGTAGACATTGCTTACGCGGTTATAGCCGAGTTAACAACAGCACGCAAGTCGTTTCTTCTTTCCGCAACGTGGCGCCAGTTGGAGTTTGCAAGCGAAGCTAGGTCCTTCTCCTCATGGTCTTTCCAACGGAGTGGAGGTCTTCTCTTCTTTTGTTTCCCCCGCGAGCTGGAGAGTTTTTGTCCATATGTAAGACATGGCCTAGCCAGTGCTGCCGCTGTCTCTTAATTCGCTGAACTATGTCAATGTCGTCGGATAACTCATGCTGCTCATCGTTCCATTGAATGCGATATTCGCCGTAGCCGACGAGCAAAGGACCATAAATCTTTCGCAGAACTTTTCTCTCGAAAACTCGCAACGTCGACTCATCAGTTGTTGTCATCGTCCAAGCCTCTGTACCATATAGCAGGACGGGAATTATGAGTGACTTAAAGAGTTTGGTTTTTGTTAGTCGAGAGAGGACTTTGCTTCTCAATTGCCTACTCAGTCCGAAGTAGCATRGGACCGTATTAGTTTTGCGAGAATACCAAATTAAGGCATAGCGACAGGCTGCTGTTTTTTATGTTGTCAAAATCAGCTTTGAAATCGACGAAMAGGTGGTTCCCTTCCCACCAGAAGATAGTATGCAAAAACTATAATTTTACCTATTATTATTTACTTGCACTAAACGGTGTCTTCTTAGCAAAAGCGGCCAACATTTCGGCTTGTCGATACACGATTTCCCAAAATCGTGTCTATTTTTCAAGAACCGATCTATTTTTTTACTTCAAAATAATTCTGAAAACGAAATTAGCTCTCATACAATACAGTCTTAAAGTGTTGAGAGTCAAAATAGAAGAGTAGACCGAATCTCCTATCATCCATCATCGACTTATATATACTTTTTGGTGAAATTTATGACTACCTCATGCTACAGTAATTACTTCCGCTGAAGTAAATCATACTCCAATACAAAGACTCTCGCTGACACCCGCTTTGATTTTTGCCGCTGAGCATCGATCGTACTGAATGAAAATTATATGTGTGCATATGTCTGTATCAGCGACTTTATTTCCAACCTTCAGCGCTGTCTTTCTGWTAATTTTCACAATTAAAAAACATCAAATCTGTAAACAAAAAATGAAATGCGCGACAGTCCACTTTCATCAAATATCATTGAAATCTTATTGATGAAGCAGCTGACAATGCAAAAGTAATATTTTTTGTTAGCCTCTGCTTTCGACATTCGACATTCACATCGAATAAGAGTTGGAGGAAAGCATGCAATAATAATTCATGCATACATTATTATATACATATGTGCATTATTAGTGCATTATTATAAGGTTAATGTAACGTGATGTTTTCATTATTATTGCCTATGCAAACGCTGTTGAAAATCAAAGAAAATTAAAAACGAAACATACAGACACGTAACCCTTGTTTACATGCAAAGTGGCATAGCTAAAAAATTACAAAAAAAGTTTGGTTATGAGAGTTAACCTCTATTGCTCACTTTAGCCTCTATTTAAATGTTTTAACGGCATTTTTTGTACTTGTGTTGCTTTATGAACACATTTACTTTYTATTCTGAATTTTTATTTTCCTAAATTGCCATCTTCAAACGCACTTTTCCTTATGTTTACTGTTCTTTAATTGCGACATTTTTCTGTTKAGTAAATGTTATGTGCACATCTCTTCTTGATTGGCGTAGATTATGTTATGTGCACATACTTATGTAAAAATATTTACAAAATATGCTAATCTTGCAAAATTTGGYTATTGCCGAAACCAGTTTACTTTTCGCTGTCACGTCGCGCATGGCTTTATGAAATCAAAATTTTCGACAGTCGCATGCATGTATACTATACATACATATGTATGTCTTTTTAATAAAATGTAATTCTGCAGACTTGCAGATATTTCACAAGTAAAAACATTTATGCAATAAACACAATTGACAAAACTTTTATTCTAAATKAAATACATACATATGTACATACATATATAAAAACATGTACATATGTAACTATGTTTGTACAGAATTGGCTTGGCTCCATAAAGCAAGTTAAATATTTCCCTTGTCATGTAATAGATTTTTCGTAATTTTCAGAAGTATGTATGTAGTATATGATACACAATAAGACAGCGTATTGCTTACTCCAGCAGAAGCGATGAGCTGTAAGCCGTAAAGTAGAATCATTGCTTTCGTTGAATTCACTGTCGACAGCAACTCTTCGCATATCATAAATGACCACAGAACGTATATTGACTCTACTACATACATACATAGCATATGTAATTTCTTGTACATACATATGTGTATATATGTATATAGTAAGGCTGTAAATAATTGGTCTTGTTGGTGGTTATGGACTGCAATGCGAAAACAACTAGCGACTGTTGCTTGTGTATTAGGATGGATAGTTTTAAAAGTTGTATGAAAAACCAAACATGCGAACATTTTGAGTTTTTGACACTTTCTCATTCATAGAAAATATTGAAAAATGTAATTAATTTATTTTTTTGTGTAAATTAAACAAAAATTTTATTTAGGTATTAAAAATGCTTTGTTTTTCAAATTGTGAAAGAAAAATATTCAAAGAAGTAATTATTTAATTTTTTTTCAAAATTATAAAAACCATTTTTGGGTTTCAAAAATTATTTGTTTTTCAAATTGTGGAAGGTGGAGTTGTTTTTTGATGATGGTGGTGGGGTAGCACGATGTGTGATTAGAGCCTAATAATTAGTGAATTACGATAAATATCCAGGTTTAGTTTTATGAAATGAGCTCAAGCTCAAGTTAACTATTTTCAAGTGTCTCTTTTCTTCTATGATCTATGCGAGAGGTGGAACTTTTAGGGATTGTTTTACTTTGTTTATCGTCTCCTTTGTGTTGTTTTATCCCCTTAAAAATCAGAAAAAACCCCTTTTAAATTTTTTAGCAGAGGAATTTTTTATTAAGTAAATAAAATGTAACAATATTTTTAAAATCTAATGTCTAACTTCAATAAAAATTTTGAAAAAATTTGGATATCCTTCATCCCGTAGTCTCCACAAAACAATTGTTTGGTAGTGAAGAAGTTTTTYCAGCTTAAGATGTTAGATGGATTTCAAAAAATATAAAGAATTTTTAATGTYTTAATAAATTCTACAACATYTCTAAAATATTGTCCTAAATTTTSAAGTTTATTCCAGTAATAATTTCGGAGATACAGCGTTGAGAACTCGTGCACTCGAGGCTAGCTTCGCTAAGTACATCGTCTTTAAATGCGTTTTTGAAGTCGGTTGGCAAGATTTCTCTAGATTATTACTTTATAGACAATTATCAAAAAAACAGTCAAAATTTTCGTTCCTGAYAAAAGAAGGTCGTGTGAAATTTCGAAATGATCGGYCCAACCGTTTCGGAAAAATTTTTCTTKCCKACTGTAAAAACTACGTTTCGGAAAAAATTCGTTTATAATTTTTCGATTACAGTAAACTAAAAAATTCTTACGAACCACTTTTTGACTCAGATTCTTCGATTGAAGTTTAGTCACCGCTTTGCTTTGCACGAAAACACTTTTCGGGTTCCGAACTCATTATTTATAAAGGTTAGGTTATGTTAATCTGGAAGACCAATAAGCCACGCACCAGTTTATCCAGATGGTGTTCACTTGCTAAGTCCAAGAGTAGTCATTGGATGTATGCCTGCGCTTGACGCGGGTTTTAACAGACTCTGCGACCTCACTGTCGATAACTCCTCCAGTGTATCATACTGTGGGGACCGCAGATGCTTACAGTGTAGCTTTGGCAAAGTGCATAAGATATGCTCCATTATTTCCTTGGTGCTCTGCTCTAGACATTTCCTGTAATCTTCTCGATCTATCAGCCCCATCATGAGGGCGTGAGTCTAGACTATGTTCATTACTTTTAAATCTAGAACTGCAGAATATCCAGGTTATGTTGTCGACTTATTATTATTATTAACTCTTGAATGCAACTTTCAACTAAAAGGAAAGAATGATTCCATATTAATTTACATATTTGTAAATTTATTTCCACCCATATGTATGTGTATGTTCATATGTATGGATGTGTATATCCGCATGCATATGGCCTAAGCCCTTCGTCAGCCATTCAAGAAAGGYATTACTTTGTGCAATGAAACTTACGCTTTCTGTAAGCTCACCCATGCACGCACACGCACGCACATACCGAACTCACACAAAACGAAGCGATTAGTGTGAAAATAATAAGAGAATAACATGTTTAATACCATTACGAATGAAGGATGACAGTAACGTCGTCTATACAGACAATAATGCAGCAGCTCAAATCCCTTGTAGTAATGAAAACCGCAGCAACAACAACAACGATGGTAAAAAAWTTTTAAGACGATGAAGATTTGGTTTGTTGTTATGTATTTAAGTGTATTTATTCGTTTACAAAAAAAAAATTACAATAATAATGCACAAAATAAAGGAAAAATGACAATCCACAACAAAAATGAATAATAAGCCGAAGAAGCGCCAACGACACAAACAACAGTGCACAAAAATATGTAGATACGTATGTAAATATGTGAACATAACTGCTATTGCACTTGTAGTAGTGTAGCTGGGTGAATATTTGACCGGGACCACAAACTGCGGCGAAATGAGCACAAATTGTATTGTAGTCAAGCGCATACAAGGGGCATATATAGGAGGGGGTACGATGTGAGGCTGTGTGTAGTGGGAGCGCAAACGAAGTAGCTGTAAGTGCGATTTACACAATGGGAAAAGTCAAACCTTAAAATGCAAACAACACCGTCAATGCACACACACACGTATATTCAGGCATACACCTTCATACCAAAGTATTCGTTTGTTTGTGTCGTTGAAGTTACAAATACATGAAATGTTGCTGCATAGCCATGCTACAACAAAGCAAGCAGCAGATGATGCGAATAATCACGACGCAGATGCTGTGACGATACGTTAGCGTTCAAGTTGACGCTTCGTCCTCAGCTTGTTGTTTGCCTCCAGCGATAGTGTATACAGTGTATTAGTTTTCAAATAAGTTGTTGCTGTTGATTTATGGCTTTATGTTTAGTTTGGTCGTTGCTAGTGGTTCCTACAGGTTGTCTCTGGTATTTATTTGCATCTCATAAAATATTTAATTCTAACTGGAATTTGTTTCCTTTTTCGAAGGTATTTTTGGTATATAAATACATATAACAGGTGAATTAAAAAGTCACCGGCCTACTATAGTAACATACGTTCTTTTTTGGGAAGATTTGTTTTTATTTATTCAACATAGTTCCCTTCAAATGTGATACACTGGTTATATCGACCATCCATTTTTGTAGTACGATTAGTCCTTTGCTTTAAAATTGACCTCAGTTTCAGAGATCATCTTTTCGTTCGCCGAAAATTTCTTCCCAGTGGGCATTCTTTTGAGATCTGAGAATAGAAAATAGTCGTTTGGGCCCACATTTGGAGATTACGGTGAATGCGTAAGCAATTCGAAGCACAATTCATGCATTCTTGTCTTGTAAAAAACTMTTTCTTTAAATGCAGTTGTTTTTAGGCGATTTTACCCTTCAAACTGTTGATGGTCCTTCCTTTCTCAATAAGTACACATTCAATTGATATCTCTAGAATGCCTGCTATCTCGAACAACTTCATTTAACGCTCATCCAAAATTATTCTAAGGACTTTTGTGAAGATTTCTTCGGTAACAACCACTTTTGGGCATCCACTCCGTTCAACGTCTTCGTAGCYCATTTCACCAGGTAAAAACTTAGGATACCAATCCTTGATGATTGATAATTCTAGTAGCGCCTTGAATTGACCTGTTATTTAGATAGATAAAAATGGAGATCTTGTATGAAAGTTTGGTGCAACCGAAGTGAACGTTCTTTCTAGTTTTCCCTAAAATTTSAAAAAATTCTTTAAGGAAGTGATACCGGCTTTGATTATCAACAAAAACGCTCCGAGCGTATTTCTGTCATGCCATAAACCACTGTACAATGGCAATTGTCATGGAAAATAAGATGGAACTATGTACTATGTAACGGAAGATGCTACATTAACAGCACTCCTCTTCAAATGCCAAAGTTCAGCACTGTGGAAAAGGAAAAGTTGTTTTGAAATGCGGAATTCGTAAAGGAGCAGCTTGGCCAACTACTTATGTAAGTGCAGATGTACTTACTATATACATACATATATTTGTGTGGTATGCATGTCGCAGTTGTACGTCACCACGACGACGTTTTGTGCAATTTTCGGCAAATAWAATTAATGAAGCGCCAACTTTGCACTGAAATAAAATATGCACTCGACATTAAAAAGTCAAAGTTGAGACACGAAGAGGCGAAAGCATAACTTGCAGAAGAAGTAGAAGTGTAAGTGTGGTAGAGGACGCGCCGCAGGGGCATAATGAAATTGAAACCGCAAAATGCCAACATTAACATTTCGCCACTTAAATTGCCATACTTGGAAAACTCGTAAGCATTTTCAAGTACGTAGGCAAAAGCCCAAAAAAAAAGACAAGAAAAAATGTTAACTTGGTTATACAGAAGCTGTAATATAATACCATTCAGAGGTGCATGGAAGGTATGGCGTAAAAGGGTATAAAAGTATCCTCAACTTGATTTTTATCAATCAGATTTATGTGGCAGCTATACATATGTTATAGATGTCTAATCTGAAGAATTTTTTCAGAGAATGGACCGTTACTTTTGATAGTAATCTATGCCAAATTTCCTGTAGATATCTAGTCAAATCAAAAAGTTGTCCATATAAGGACTTGATTTTGATTGATCAGTTTGTATGGCAGCTATATGTTATAGTCATGCGATCTGAACAATTACTTTGTAGATTACACCATTGCGTAAGACAATAACTCACGTCAAGATATCCATACAAGATATTGTCCATACCAGAACTTGATTTTGATTGATCAGCTTATACAGGAGCTAAATGCTATAGAAGTTCGATCTGTACAATTTCGTCGAAGAATGTGACGATGTTTCCGATAATAACCTACGCCATAAAGATATCTTTCAAAATCAGATCAAAAAAAAAATTCCGTAGAAGAACTTGATTCTGATCGTTCAGTTTGTATAGCATCCGATTGTCATTGCTATAATTGTTCGATTTTGGTGGATGGACATATATGGCTAAATCGACTCAGCTTGCTACGCTGATCATTTACATATCCATATGTATATACTTTATATTGTCTCCTTTGTTATCCTCCTTATAACCAAGTTAACAGCGTGCAAGTAATTTTTTCTGCTCGCAATTTGGCTCCAATTCCGGATACTTACCAAGTGTAGCCAGGTCCTTCTCCTCCTGATCTCTAAAATGGATTGCAGGTCCTTTTCTTCCTCCGCTTGCCCCGGCTGGTACTGTGTCGAATACTTTCAGAGCTGGAGTGTTTTCATCCATTCGGACGACATAACCTACCCAGCGTAGCCGCTGTCTTTTAATTCGCTGAACTATGTAAATGTCGTCGTATTTCTCACACAGCTCATGGTTCCAAGATAAACGAAATTATTTACGACTTCGAAGTTATGACTGTCAACAGTGACGTGGGGGTCTAGACGTGAGTGCGACGACTGTTTGTTTGATGACAGGTAATATTTCGTCTTGCTCTGTTCACTGCGGTTTTTGAGGTCAATGATATCAATATCACTCTTATAGAAGGCGGTTCTTTCTCTATTTAGTTCTGCAGCTCGAATTATTTTCTCCAAGAGTAGATTGAAGTGGTYATCMGAAAGGGAGTCGCCTTGTCTAAAACCTTGAGCTTTTGATATTGCTTAACGTCTTTTCGTCCGAGCCTGCTTTACGTAGTCCYAAGCCCAGCGCACAASCCTGCTTTCATCCCGATGTTCTTTGGCTATCCAGAGGATACTTGGTCTAAGACCTGAAGTCGTGAGCTGCTTGAGCCATATGTAAAAGAATTGCTTTTGACCACTCCCAATTGAATGGCGATCMGAAAACTTTCCTCATTTGCGTGAACTTCTACACATGACTTCATCCTCCRCTATTCAGGGTATAAAAAGGAACATAAACTTTTTTAAATATATAATCATTATACTCGTATATGTATGTACATAAAAAAGTCAGCATTTGTAAAAAAATTATAACTGTTCCAAGCGCTGACAGTAAGCCATATGCAGCTGACATTTAAACGTGATTAAGAAGTTAAACACCTACACATACATGCATACATATATATGTATATGAATGAGTGTAGTTAACCCATATGAGAGTGAGATGCATCGGCTGAACGCAGATGAGCTGAGCTGAGGAGCAGCAAACGGATGTTGGCCAGCCGGTGTGACTACAAATGTGCGCTCGTTTTTTTTTTATTTTTTCACTGTTTCATCTTTAATTCATTTAATTTCGTAAATTATTATTGTTTGTTTTTTTTTTCATTTTACTTTCAAAGCAAATATATTTGCGCTGTTCAGCGCACAGAGCCGGTTGGCAGCGGCGCGGTCATTCAACCGCCATCGCAGTGACGCGGCTGCCCACAACTTGTGGACTTGTGCGTCTGAAAGCGTTTATTTCATTTGTTTAAATGAGWAAAATATACGACATTTATATATGTATGTGTATATTAGTTCATTTGTAGTGTAAGTGTCAATGCTTCGATAAATGCGCTGCCTGCCAAGCGACAAAAACGACGAAACGTAATGCGCGCCGTCACCGTGGCAGACAGCCTGTGGGCCGTGTACCTTCCGCAGCCACTCGCATCATCACAGTTCTGCGGTCGTTTAGTGTGGCCTATGTTGTTACTATTATTGTTGTTTGCACAATTTTTTTATCACTTGACTTTTGCCGCTGCTGCCAACTAGCCACGCTTTCAGCTGGCAAAAGTTCAATTTGTGTGTGTGTTCTATTGCCACCGTACTAAAAAATATATAGATACATGGATGTATGTATGTATGTATGTATGTATGTATGTATATATATATACCCAAGCACGCGTTTAGCTATTGTTAGTATTTTAATCGAAACGTGTCAACCTCGTTGCTGACTATTCTAATTAAGATTTCAAGTGCGCCGCGTAGCTAAAAAACTCGTTGACTTTGCCGCCGTTACTTTTTATCTTATTTATCATAGTTTTTCATTGCATTAGTTTTTGGTGCTTTGGTGTCACCAGTATTACCGTTTCTGTCATTTGCTGACTACCTTAAATTCCGTGCCCGTTTTAATGCGTAAAAGTGCTGACGGAACTGAAACTGTGTGCAAGTAAATATTTTTTCATTTTATTTTACGAGTGTRTACCCGCTCAAGCCGTTCTGTTCGTTACTGAAACGTTTGTACTCGTATCTATGTATTACGAACAAATACTTTTTCTAGCCATTAAAATTCAAAGCATGTCTTTATATTTATTTGCCGTACTGTTTACATTGTTAGCATTTCATTTGAAACAATTATTCTAACTATATATTTTAAACTAAAGTGAGTAAAATTTTTGTACTTGTGAAGATGTACATGATACATACATATGTGTAATGAATATGAGTAAAAAGTTTAAGAAAAATTTAGAGAAATGAAGCCGAACCGTATAAATTTGAATATGCGATGAGTGTGTGGCGAAATGCCGCAAAATGAAATGTGTGCAATAATTTGACAATGCTTACATACACTGATGGTCAAAAATATAGACAATATGTTTTTCAAATTTCTTTTATGCAAATTTTAGCCGTAAAAGTCCTTTACTTCCAAGTTTGTACACGCAGAAGGAAATGTTGAAGAGCCTACAAAATAAATACATACATACGTTGGTTGCCTTTTATATTTCGGGATTAGATCGAAAATTTATTTGATTTATTGCTTTTCAAAATATTCTCTATTAAGATTTATATACTTTTGCATGCGTTTGAACCAATTCTCTTTTGCACTTTTGCCACTCTGATTGAAGTACCTCCAAGATATGCATTCTGAACGCATCAACCACCTCTTGAGCTGTTGAAAAACGTTGACCTCTTAGTTTATTTCTTTTCGTACGGGAATAAAAAGAAGCCATTCGATGTCAAGTTTAGACTTTACTGGGAAGCGGGGTTTTAARTGCTTAAAAATGCCGTTGTTTCAGTGAATGTGTTAGAGCTTGCTTGTCGTGGTTCGGTTGTTGTTTTTTCTGATTTCTTGAAACGGTGTGTTTTAAAACAGACATAAAGTCGACTGCTGTTTACTTTCGGGCTCATTCATATAAATCACTGTAATGTTGTCATAGACAAGTTTCAAAGCTCCGTTATTGTATTTTTTTTAATATTTAGCTCGACCAAATGACGTGAGCCTTTTTGGAGCGATCAACAAATTGTGTGGGATCCCACGTGAAAATATTTTTTTTTACAATCAAATATTATGCAATATTAAATGTATGCTAGGCCCACTGATGCCTTTAGTTGTCTCAATCCCACGATAGGTCACACAACGTTGTTGCAATATCGGTTTGCGCACTGCATCATTAGTTTCCGGAACTACTGATTTTCAGCGACCTTAATTAAATTCGCCTTGGAGTGATCTACGACCATTGGATTCAACACGTCCTTCATAAACACTAGTACTTGATGAAGTTGCAGTGCCATAAATTGAATTAAGTTTAGATATGCACTCCTGATGAGTTAGTCGACGTCGAAAGTTGTAAAGAAAATAATCGCGATTTAGTTCCATTTTTTGGCCGAGTGGAATATTTTAAGTAACTGTAAACAACACAAATATCGCTCATATGTCAAAACGTTCTGAGTAAATATAAAATCAAAAAAGTTAAACTTTGCAATAAAGTTCTGAGTTGCCAGGACATTAGGGTTGCCAAAAACCGAAATATTATATAAAAGCCAATCGACTTACATATGCTTATACATGAACAGCTTGATGATTGAGTCAATTTAGCCATGATTGTTCAATGAAAATCAGGTAMAAAAAACTGTTTTATTTGACAAGATATCTTCACTAAACTTGGCATGGATCGCTGTCCAAGATAGCGCTACCATTTTCCAACATATTGTTCCGATCGGGCTACTATAGCATATATGTATGTAGTTGCCATACAAACTGACCGATCAAAATCGAGCTCTTCTRTGGAAAGCTGATATCCGAATCGGACTCATACTTATAATCCAGGTTTAGTCGAAAGACTGACAACTCCGCAGCATTATTYTAGCATTTTTTCAGCCACGTTGTTACTTTCCACCGCAATTGTGTAAACCCCTTGGTATGACAACCTATGATTGCGAATGCTAMCTTCGCTTTACAAGTTTATTTATGTCAACACGCGCACGTGCTCACTTCAAGCTCTATAGAATTAAAGCTGTGGATATACAGATATACGTTTACCTTTTTTGTTCTTAAAAATTGTTGTTCCCTCGTTAATTACAGTAGTACAAAAAACAAATACAAGCGACACAAAACACTCATGAGAAAAAAAAAATTGTATACGTAGCACAAAACACTTCACATGCAGTAATTTTGACCAATTCACGGTTTCTTTTCAGCAAATGCAACATATAGTGACTAAAATCGGGCTATAATCGGTTCATTTTGAAACAATAAAATTTTTGCAACCAACTCCATTACAAAATAATACTTTTGACGTCTAACACCAGATTTTCTTACATGGCGTCAATAGTTTTCAGCGCAATACTATTCTGCAGTGACTCGCCGAACTAMATTTTTAGTGTCGGTAATTTTCTTAAGGGGTTAAATGACTTTACGGGTTTCAAAAAATTGATTCTTATTAAATTCTGCAACACCTCTAGAATATTGTCCTAAATTTTCATGTTGATCTGAGAAACAGTTTTGGAGATGCAGTCTTTGAGAACTTGTGAACTCGAGTGTAGCTAGGCTAAGTGCGCCGTCTTTAAACGTTTTTTTCTCAAAACTGTGTTTTTGAAGTCGGTTGACAAGATTTCTCGAGAAATACTCTACCGATCTTCAAGAAATTTTACACAGCTCTTTGAGATACAATTCTTAAAAGGATTTTGTTCGATTACAACAATTTGAAAAAAAATCGGATAATTTTCACAGAAATTTACAATTTTTTTTTGCGAAAATGTCTGCCAAAAATCCAATTTCCATGATTTTATATTCGTGCAAGTTCTAAGTTAAGGTTTTGACTAAAACACGTATTTTTTTACTTTAAAATTTTAAYTAAATTTTTCCTATGGSTAAATGACTCASATACATACATATACATATGTACATTTATCGTCCGTAAAGCGAAAAAGCAACAAGCTGTGAGGGTAACCGTTGCTTAAGCATTATTCTTTCTTCGAGCTCACAACGTTATTTTCCTCAAGTCTTTTATACTATTGAGCTTTTGTATTCAGAGTACGCGGCATATTTGTGATATACATACATACAAATGTACATTATTATGTATTTTATCATACATATATATGTACATGCATAGGTATTTAATCATATGAAAGAAATATTTGATATATTGAGAAATGTACATTTATATACCACATTACAGATTAATGTATATTATATAGTGTGTCGAGTGAAAGTGTCAAAATATTTGGCACACTTTTATTTTTTMATTCAAAATTTGTACTTTGATAACTGAAAAAGTAAATTATTGAATAAAGAAAATGTAATTGGCATATTTTAAACTCTCAAGCCAGTAAGTTTGCCGACATCGACCTACATATTAGCACAAAAGTTCCATATTTTAAATTTTCTATTAMGACATACATACATACATATTTATGTATAAATTAAACAAAAAAACTGGCAATTATATTTTATTTCAGTGTTATTAGCAACTTAAGTAAAATTCAATTTCAAAACAACAGTTGTTCACACTGACCCCATATACCGATGTATGCACAAGTGCACTAATCATTCTCTYCACATCACCCACCGCACTTCCGAACGAGTTTAAAAATTTTTCGTTAGTTATCGCTAATATTATAAACTGTGATAAACTTTTCTAAGCCATAATTATTTGTCAATTATTTAATCAGCTGTATTTAAGTGCCCTAGCAACTGCTCACTCCACTTAAAGGGTTTGAGACTTTATAAGTACAGTTGTGGGGAAAATTTTAATATTTTTGTAATTAAATAATAAAAAAGACATAAAAAAATAGCTAAAGGTAGCTCATAAAAGCTACTGAAACTGCAAAGATTTTTTAGATAAATCTTTAAATAATATTAAATCTAAGTCGCAGTTTTTTATTACGGATTCTTGATTTTTATTTACTTTCCTCGCTCTTTATCAATGTTTCAAAACAAGGCTTTTAGTTTTCAAGTAATCTTATATACTAGGGTAGAAAATACAACTTATTAAAAGTATTATTAAAATTTAAATTTTAGTGCGTAGTCGAAAAGTATTTTCGTATTTCTAATCAAACTTCAACATTTTTTTTTTATATTTATAATGAACTTTAATGAAGCAAATATATACCATTTTGGTCGACCACKTTTTGTTCTTTTTCCGGTAGAGAAATTTTTCAATCTTTGTAAAACCTTTCTTTTTTCTCGGCGAAAACCTGCAACAAGTAATTTTCACAGGCTTCTCTTGAAACCAACTTTTCTCCATTAAGGGAGTTCTGCATTGACCGAAACGAATAGTAGTCCAATGGTGCTAGGTCAGAGCTATATGGTGGATACATCAAAAKCTCCCAGCCAAGCTCTCCCAGTTTCTGCCGAGTCRTCAAAGATGTGTTTGGTCTAGYGTTRTTCTGTTGGAAGATGAAGACCTTTTTTATATTCTCTAGATTCAGATTTTAATTATCGTAAAGAGTTCTATAGATAACACAGAAATATTTCCATTTCAACTTTTAAACACTTCACTTCCATCACTATCTCAAAATTATAAAAAAAAACTTAAAATCAACAGCCTGCAAACATCAAAACAAAAATCTCTATACAACCGAGACCTTCAGTAAAAAGTAAACACATCAATATTGTTAACACTGAAAACTCAAGGATCATTGCACAAAAGTAAAAATATAATAGTTACAACTATACCATATATACCCTCCCCCGCCAGTCATAAATAATGCGCACATCACAAAACCGTAGCCATACATAACTAKGAAACCCATAAAAAGATTACCCACACCATATTTGCTGAACAAATAAATTAAATTATTCTCATAAAACAATTACAATTACAAGTGCATAACATGAGCTCTTCAGTTAAATATGAAAAGTGCTCTCTAGATAAACTTGACCAACATAATAATGAAAACGAAAAGGCCTTCACGCTGAGCCAAACACGCTTCTGCATAACCAAAAAATATGCAGATGAAAAAAGAAATTCAACTAAAACAAAAGCTTAGCTTGTAAAGAGAAACCCAGTAATGCGTGCAGAAAATAATAAAAATACAAGCTATTTTTACTACATATGTATGCACGTGTGTGTGTGTGTGTGTGTGCTTAATAGATCGAGTTCGGCGTCGCGAAAATTGCAAAAATTTCGTCGAAATGTTGTCGTAATTGGGGTATTCACTAAGTTAGGTAAAATTAATAATAATTCCGTTCCACTTAAAAACGAGCTTTCATATAAATTCAATAATTTAATGATGATACTTGTATAACTGTTAGCTATACCCAAACCAAACAGGTTTAGATCGCCGAAATAACAACCCCAGCCGGATAAAATCCGGGTCCATAAGTAYCGTAGAACATATATTCACGTATAATAATACTATATATAAAAATTAGTAATAAATTTGTGTATCAATGTCTAATTTATTAAAATCCTGAATTCTTCAACACTCCTCTTCGTCAATAAAAACTTAACGCATCACTCAATCGCAAAATGCATTAGCAGTAAATCGTGTTTTTCAACAACCGAAGTGCATTGACCCGTTGCAGTCGCCGAACAGAACAAATGGTGTAAAGCCAATTCAAAGAAATACTGTTACTGACTTCACATCAATTGCAGTTCCTTAATTATTTACTTAATGATTGTCAGTGATTTAGATGCTATCAAGAGGTACTTAAAGATAAAAACAAWCATGCAGACACGTGCATAGATATGTATGTGAACTACTTGTCATTCAAAACACGCAACAACGCCCACATTTAGTGTCACTTAAAATCGTATTAATTTCCTCCTGCCTTTCATGTTTCATACGTATTATAGAGGGGCGGGTGCAGTATGTGCCATCCTTTTTTTCATTGTGTCACTGATAAATGACACTGTGTACATATTTTACAGCGTCTTATTGCTTTTTAAGACACTTATGGTATATTGACAGTTTTTCTTCCTTTTTCCATTTGCAATCTCAACCTTTATATGCATACATACCCGAGTATGTACACATTATTTATCCCTTGTATTTTTTATGCGCACCTCATTTGCCCTACCTTACTCTGTAGCCATTTTTATACTCGTGCATCACATTGCTACAGAGTATTGTTTACCTAACGGTTGTATGTATCACCTAAAACTAATCGAGTTATGTATGTATAAATGATCAAGATGACGAGACCAGTTGAAATCCGAGTGACCGTCTGTCTCTCCGTCCGCCTGTCCGTGTAAGCTGTAAATGTAAAAATTGAAAAATCTTGATGATTATTAACACACGGGAAAAAGATTTTGAAAAAGGGGGGGATCCCAAAAGGGGGGGATCCCGCCCTCTAGTAAGTTTAATTTACATGTCTCCTAAACCACTAAAGCTACAACAGAAAAATTCTCCTAGCCAAATATTATAAAAGCGCAAAGAGCTTTAAAGGAGTCGGGGTCAAAATTGGAAGATGGACGTGATACCCATTCTTAGGTGAAATCACATATATCGATAACCGCTCGACCGATTTCAATAAAATTTGATTTGTGACATTTCTCTGATATTCTTTTGTTACTGTGTGAAAATTGGTGGTGACTACAGCCACGCCTACTTCCCATATAGCACAATTTTAAAATCCGTTTTTTAACTTTGACTTTCAAGTATACAAATCATGAATAAGTAAATATCGGGTAATCAAAAAGGTCTTTTCGTATTTCTAAATATAACCTTATGCCTGTAAGGCGCGCCACCTTATTATAAAAATTTCCTGAATCGAACCAAAATACTCAAGCCCCTAAGCACTGAATATGTGGACCCAGCGCTTATACTCGTAGTTGAACTTTTACCAAAAATATCAGCCAATGCTAGTTTATCTGTGTATCAAAAATGGGTTGAATGGAATCAATACTTCCCTTACCGCCGTGTACTTTATTTTACAACTTCCTCTCGACTTTATAACGCATAAATCGGGTAAAAATTAAATAAAATCGAGAAAACGTGTTTTTCTTTTAATGATGCATAGATGAACTTAGAATGAATAAAACCAGTTGAAAACTTGCTCTAGACTCCCATATAACTAACAGGCCTTATGCACGTGAAGGTATTTCCCTGTCTTTAACCCKTGCAAGTTGCAAGATTATGAAATGTTCGGTTATACCCGAACTTAACTCTTCCTTGTTTATTACATTATTTTACTTATTTTGTTTAGTTGAATTTCTGAAAAGTTTCACATCAAGTTTATAGCAATAAATTACTTTGAACAGTCTTCGCGCCTTCAAATAAATATAACTTCGCATTTAAACTGTTTTCGTGGCTGAGAATGTTGAAGTATACTTTCTGTTACTCTAACTTAAAAAACATTACAAGTAATTTTTATCAACAGAAAAACCTTTAAAATTTCATAAAATTTATTTAAACGTAATATCGAGTAGATATTCTAAATTCAGTTGTATGTATATCCTCCGAAATCTCCCGGTAATAGAAAATACATTAAAATAAAAATGTCTAAATTCCTCACTGATGCAGATACACTCCAAAAGGTTCAATATCACATCCTAAATTTCAGCATACTGCTGATTATAATATTATATAAAAGATGTTGCTCTTTGCCCTCCACATAAGTTTGGAGCCAACCGAAAAGCAAATCATGAATGAGATCGTGTTGATAGTCCTTAGTTGGATATGTCATACATTCGAGACCATCCGTTGATTGCTATGGAAACAAGTGATCCCTTCAGCGCTGGCGTAGTCGAAATAAATATCATAATATGGCATTTTTTTATATTATAACTCAAAACGTTTATAATCTCCTTTTTTTATCTGTAAACAAAGGCCTATAAGTGTATCATATTCCAACTCATAAAAGTATTTATAAAAAATAAAAATAAAAAAACATTCTTCAAGGATTGGTTTTATTGTCGAAGTTGTAAAATTTCAATGTCTTGTCTTTAATCAAGGTTTGAYTTTGAAATTCTTCAAACACACATTTTTAGTGCCCCTGAACCAAATAATACTTATATACTCCATATCTAAATTAATATAAATATTTGCTTTTTACAAAATATGTCCTTAAAGGCTGAACTTGTCCAAATTGATACACCGAAATTCAAGCGTGAGCTAATAACAACTGTGCAAACACTCTGAAATAATTTTATTTATTTTGACTACCTATTTTTCTATCATTCTACTTTTCTCCAATGAATATATAATAGCCTCGACAACAATTTTTCCATTTGAAGTGACTAAAATTGGGCTTGAATAAATGCTAATAAATTCATTAGCTATATTATATTAACGCAATTTCGAACAATAATTTTGTAATTACCTACAAATTTCTGAAATTTGCTCAAAGCATGCATATCTTTTTCATTTGCAACACCGTATTGCCTGCTGTCAACACGGCGGAATTATTGCACGCAGCCATAAAATATATATATTTTTTTTTTTTACCGGTATTTTCTGTAAAATTGTCCAAATGTATCCAATTTATTGTCGAGTTAATTAAGTGGCTTATTTCAAGTAGTTTTGTGGTTATTTGTTGGTGGTTGTTCAAAATGATATTTAATAATTACATTTAATTTTTGTTCCACGGCTAATTTTTAATATATTACACGCAATAAAGTAATATAAATTAAATGGTAAATTTAATTAGAATCTCTATATTAATAGCGTATGTTATCAAAATGCAAATGTAATTATTTATTTGTGCCGGCTGGCAAAGTTTTTATACCAGCTTTTGTTGCGGTTGTGAGTAATAAAATTGTATTTACGGACAGTTCTTATAGGCAGACATCTCCCATAACCTCACAAATTCATGAATACGATATTTTAATTCATATTTACACACAAAACCAATTCCTATAACCGGACATGAAAACGTTCCAATGACCGGACACGGTATTCGAATTTCGTTCGAATTATCTCTGTTAAGCGGACAAAAAAAAAAAGTAGAGGCAGCTAATAGTTCGCTTTTTTATCATGTTTTATAATTCTTATTAAAAGGTAGAGTCCTGCGTCCTGAGTCATTTTTTAAGAAAAATAATCACGCAAGCAAATTGACTTGAACTGACGCGTTCTGTTTCCTTGTGACTCAGCGGAAACTAATAGAATAATTGTCATTCATTCACTCTTGCATGACAKTGGCTCACATTTCTAAGTTTAATAGAAATATAGTTCTACGTTGCAGCTTCTGACTCTAAAAATACATTTTAAAAACACTTCACATAGCCGGACAAAACAACGGTGGATGTCCGATTACGATTAATTTCACTSTATATATTTGCCTAAATTCATGTAACAAAAATACGCTTAAGTACTAATTCTTCRCTAAGGCTCGCTAAATACTACTTAAATATGTACCATTACCAATATTCGTAGAACATAGAAAATTAGTAAAAAAGAAAACTAGTATCGACCCTTAAAGTATTTTGTAACGCTAAAGTTGCCATCCAAARGACCTAGGCCTGATGTCTTCAGTGTGGGGACAATAGTATTATATCTTCAAATGAACTTGACAGTGATATTTCGGACCACTATCCAAACATGTTTGGTTTTGTGAAAATTTCAAAGGAAAATATTCAAAACTACGACATTGTCGGCAGTCCCTCGGAAAAAACGCGTTGATAGCAAAATCACTTATAGGAAATTCCGAAGCAAAAACCAAAAATACGTGTTTTATTTAAGAGCTAAACTAGGTACCAGACGACATAACACACAAAAAAGTGCACTGTGCACGAAAAAATGGAAATTTTAGTGAAAATTTGGCGACATTCATATTTTTTAAATAAGTGGAATGRAAAAAAGTCCTTCTTTCCTGACGTTGTCAGTTATATCTCGAAGACGTGTGTAAAACTTTATTAAGATAGGTTAAATAGTTCCCGAGAAATCTTGACAATCGACTTCAATCGATTCAACTCGTCTTTGAAAATACAGTTTCGATAAAATTTGAGGTTTAAAGTCACTGAACTCGAGCTCAAGTCTGTATCTCCAAAAATATTACCCGCGCTAACTTGATATTTTGGGAGGAAATTCTGGAGATGTTATAGACTTAAATTACATAAAAGAAAGACATTTTTTGAAGCCGTGAAGACCTTTAAGTTGGTCGAGATARTTGACACCTTAAGTTTACATGAGTTKACGGATTTCAAAAATCTTATTAAATTTTACAGCTCCTCTAGAATATTGTCCAAGTCGATCCGAATAATAGTTTCGGATATACAGCCTTGAGAACTTGTCTCGTTACGTCACGTTACCACTAATTATGTAAATGAGTTGGGTTTCGAATCTGCTATATTATAAAAATCTGGCCCCGGTTTTTTTGTGTTATTATGATTTCTACACAGTGATGCTAACGGATTTATTCAAAGCAAGTCTCAGCTATACAAATACATATGATGGATTTCTTGCGAACTCGTATTCAAGAAATGCCTTTTATAAAAAGCGGTCAGGGTTACATGTAACTTCTCCACCCAACAAAATTATGTACTCGTATATACAAATACTGTATAGAACGACTGCTTATCAGTGAAAGTGCGCTGTAAAGAAACTGATGTGAATAAAACTAAATGAACGCACTTGGAAAAAGCAACTGAAAAATATTAATTTAATGAAAAAAGTGCTGCAATGTACCAATGGAAGGCTGTTTATATACACAAAGCAAACACTTTTATATACATGTATGTATATACAAATATACATTTTTATATACAAACATATATTATACAAGCGTACATATGTATAACTTTGTACAGTTAATGTGCGAATGTACACGACTTGTTTACCGGCATGCGGACAAACGCCAAAGAAACAAACATAAATTGTCGGCAGTTACGAAAGTAATCAAAAGGCAGTAAAGAGCAACAATAAAACAAAAAGAAATTTTACTCAATTTAGCACTCAATTTGAGGCGCGCAATCAAAGTGTTATTCAATTGGCGGCGCAACGTGGTGGATAAAACCAGTGCAAAGTATGCCGTACAAATAGTGTCATCAACATCGAAACGAAAGTGTAAAATGTAATTAATTTTAAATTAATTACTGATTTTGTTCGGTTTTCTCATTGAATTGTTATATTGTTTTTGTTGTTTTCTTGCTGTCGCCACATTTATACAGTGTGTTTATAACAAATGTGTCTAAAGTGAAAACAGTTGTTGCAAACAACTAATTGATTGACTAACTGAYTGTGACAGAAATTCAATTTTAATTTTCACAAATTAACACCGACACACCGGCACAGCGACAGCGACAAAATGGAGCACGCTATGGGGAATGGCGCCGTTGAAAACTTCAGCATACAGTTGCATTTTCTACTTTTTATGTACTATATGTACATTGTGACAAAAAAGTACGCGGAAATTGTAAAAAAGCAAACTATTTAAGTGCTCATCAATATTTATTGTGTCGCCTTCAGTGTAATCCCCATTAAATGCAATACACTAATGCCAACGATTTTTCCAGTCCTCGAAACACTTTTCATAAGCACTCACTTTTTGGGATGGCCTTCAGCTCTTTCGGCGAATTGTGTTTATATCTTCGATCGAGTGAAAGGGGATCCATCCCGATGACCGTTGCCTTTTTTGCATGTCAAACTCATAAGCACATTTCTCTAAGGAGTTATAATGCCCTCTATGAATGTGGGATCGGAATTTACGCAATAAAGAATGTACAAAGAGACCTATTTACGGTACTTTTTTTTCGAAAAAAAGTCASTTTTATCAGGATGAGTTGAGCAAGAACGCGTTTCATACCCAAAATATCCACCAAAATCATTCGAACGGACTGGCGGGAGATGTTGAGTTGCCTTGCTATCTCTCTAACACTTGCCTGACKTGATTTCCAAGCACCATATCCTTCACATTTAATATTTTCGTCAGTTGAAGAGGTTGAAGGTCGTTCAGAACGGGGCATATCTTCAACGATCACTCAACCATCTCTGAAGGCTTTGTACCACTTGTAAGCTTGGATTTTCGATAAAACTGAATCACCGTAAGCCTTTTTCAACATTCAGAACGATTCCGCACACAAAATTTGATTAAAAATATACAATTTGAGACAAATTCTTTATTTGATATTTTTATCCCTTATAAAAATTGCAACGCAGTAGTGAGGTGTACCGACTTAATCAGCTGCTGTATAAGCAAACTGGTTGACAGATCGTGCTCGTATTTGTCATAGTAATTAAGGACAGTACTACCAACTAAGCAAAATAAATTYTTTTGAAATATCATTTACTCGGAGAATTCAACTACAATTTCCGTGCGCTTTTTTGTCACAATTTATATATATATACATATATAAGCTTGTGTGTATTTGTAAAATTGCGATTGCCCAACATTGTGCTTGATATTCGATATCGTCCGGTCAGCCTGCATTTGTGGCGTTAATAAATTCCCGCCATTGAACGCCTTTCAATTGCTAATCGCCCACACATGGAAGTGAGCAGTAAATACTTGTTGTTTTTTTATTAAAAATATAATAAACAWATAAATATAGCCTGTGTATATGTAACTGAAACGCCTATTTTCTGCCGCTTGCAAAGGTTCAAGCACAGCATTAAAGCAGTGCCTCTCAAGTTCAAGCGCCTCTACAATACAGGCACAATTGAGCTTATTAAGATCAGAGAGACATTTTTTTATTTTTATTTTTATTTATAAAAGCTTATACAATGTTAGTAACATACATATGTACAACCTAAAGTATGYAGCGCTAGCTTCAGARGCTATCAGCTGCTCAGAGAGACATATTTTGTATATTTATATGTACATATACAATGAATATGGGCTTTCTGGTTACCGATATTTTTGTAGCGAACACTTGAAGTTATCGGTATTTTATTAAGGATAAAGTAAACTCAAATCAATTGAATTTTTATACCGTTATTTTAAATTTAAATAACAAATTTCTTAATACTTTTTGAACATGTTGCTACAGAATATAACAGTTTTTATCACCTAACAGTTATTTGTACCACCTAAAAGCATACGCTACATAAATGCTCAGGATGTCGAGGCGAGTTCAAATCCAGTCTATCCGTTAAAGCTTAAGTAAAAATTAAGTTATTGTCATAAAACTGTGTATACGTGTTCCTTGATCGAATCTGYGGGACGATTTCGTAGATGGGCGTAGTCGGACCACTGCCACGCCCGCAAAACGAATTTAATTGAAAATGTTTATATCAAGCTATATCACGCAAATCTTTTCGAACCCACTTACGATAGTGGGAAAATAGGTCAAATCGGCTGATAACCCCGCCCACTTCCTATATAACGATTTTGCTAAAAAAGAAATATAATTGAAATTACATCAAAATCTTTTCCTGATGATAGTATGTTTTTATGTCAACAATGGATTGCATCAGGTCAACATCTTCCTTAACCCCCATATACCTAATAGAACAATTTTCGAACTTTCGATTGAATTTAGCTTAGAACTTGGACGAAGGAAAAAAATTGAAAWTTGGATTTTTGGTAAACATTTTTACAAAAAAATTGAAATTTCAATGAAAATTTCACGACATTGTTTTTCAAATAATTGTAAAGGAAAAAATCCTTTTAAGAATTGTATCTCAAAGACCTGTGTAAAATTTCATGAAGATCGGTTAAGTCGTTCTCGAGAAATCTTGCCAACCGACTTCAAAACCACAGTTTCGAGAAGAACGCGTTTAAAAACGGCGCACTTAGTCTAGCTACCCTCGGGCTCACAAGTTCTCAAGGCTGTATCTCCAAAACTATTTCTCGGATCAACATGAAAATTTAGTACAATATTCTAGAGGGGTTGTAGAATTCAATAAGACAAAAAAATCGATTTTTGGAAACCCATAAACTCATGTAACGCGTTAAATAATGTAAATACGTTAAAAATTATTTTATTTCCATCAAGCTTGATTATAAATGATAAATGAATGGCAAATTCTTTTTAGAAGTGGAGTTCTCTCCAAATAATTACCTAACATATTTCAATCGCTGATTTAACAATAAATATAGTATGACTCACAATTTATTCTATTTACGAGTAAAAGAAAAAACTATCGACACTTATCATTTCTTCGATGCATTCTAGTGTACCATCCCCAAATAATATACAAGTTTAGAACACATTTCATTTCTTATTAAGATTCTGCTTACTACATATCCTCTCTGCAGTCAATCACAGCATTCTTTAGTCTGTCGCATGGCTCGAGGCAACTGCCAATTTAATTTAGTTACAATAGCGCGATCATAAAAATAATTTAAGTGCAACCATTGAAAACAATATTTCTTCATTTAATGATAGAAAATGCTGTAATTGCATTTTACGATTGTAATTCTTGTTATTCACTCAAGTTTCGCTCAATACCAGTTAGTTTTGTAAAATGTGGTATCGTATAGTATGTATTGAGTAGTTTTTTGGTGGAGGATATGAAAAGTTAAACTAGCAATTAATCAATTGATGCCGGATATTTTACCCAAATACTTGTAATGCAATCAATGAATTCCGCATWTGTTCGTGTATTATATAATGTTCTTAGACTGCACACTGACTAGTTGTGTCGTTCAATTTATTAATATATATATTAAAGCATATTAAAATATTACAATATTAATATGCTTTACGAAAAATTTCAGCAGTTTTCTAATACGCTCTCTAAATTTTATTACATAAATTTTATGTTTTTGCAACATTTCGCCAACTTATGTTCATACACAAATATATATATATATATTTATATAAGCTTATGCTTGCCCTCGTGATGGTCATCAAGCTGTTGCTGTCAGCGTTAAAATTAAGTATCCATTTTAAAACAATACCTGCAATCAATCAAAATACAGCAGTCAACTGTCAATTCGACCGCAATCGATTGAGCCGAGTCGAATATTGTAATGGTTCTCTTGTGGCATGTAACAAATGACAGTTTCAAGCCACTATATTTTCATCATAAATCATTGTAACCAAATGCAAAAAATGCTATATGTACCAGAAACACATAGATATGTATGTATATGCATGTTTTTTATTACGGTTACATTTTTTTATAGCATGCAGTATGAAGTTCAAAAAATATAAAAGTGTTAATAAATCTGCATTCCATTGATTCCAAACTTTTTCTGGTCCATCAGTTAACACTTGCCTATTCTAACTGCAATACCCTCAAAATTGATCAAATTAAAGAAAAAAATTTAATAAATTGAGTAAGCATATTCAATGATATATTTTTTGAGAAATTGAGAGACTTTTTAGAGCTAGAGTACTACTTTTTTWATGTCGGAATATGTTTCTTTACGTTCTTTATATATCGTCACTTAAATTGCAAAACAGCGTATCATCAAAAAAATCGAAAAATAATTAAATATTGGATAGTCGAAAAAGTCTTTTTGCATTTTGTYMATAGACGTCTTTGTAGTCGTATATCTCCAGTGTTACCAATCACATTGTGTCATACCATATGCTGTTGGAAAGGTGCGACTTTAAGTTTCATTTAACCAAAAATTACATTCGAAGAAGTTAAAAAAAGTTACAGCTTTTCGAAAATGAGTGAAAACTATGAAGAAGTTCGTTTTATTTTGAAATTTTTGTATAAAAAAGGAAAGAATGCCACGCAAGCCAGCAATGAAATTTGTGAAGTTTATGGAGACGATGCTGTGACAGTTCGTGTAGCACAACAATGGTTCGCTCGCTTCCGTTCTGGAAATTTCGAAATTTCGATTTACAGCGATGGAATAATGTCTCTAGCGGAAAAATGGCAAAAAAGTGGTCGATCAAAATGATACATACGTGTTTATTTATTAGTACAAATAAAAAATTAGTTCAAGTTTGATAAGAAATACGAAAAGACTTGTTTGACTACCCAATATAATAACCAATAGATAACCATTTTWAAAAAAATATAATTACCAATATATAACCATTTTATAAGCAACACTCAAATTTTGTTTCAATCTTCTRTTATAACTTTTTTCCTTSGCCTGTAAACYTTTGAAGTTTAGGTGWCGATATGTACATACATATGTACGAGTATGTACATGGCTTACCATATATGTAAAATCCTAAAATAAATACGCAAAAGCGAAAACTATTTTTAATGCCTGCCTGTCGTTTTGATCACGTTTCAAGCTGCGCCCAGTTAAAGTTAGCATTCCTTAAAATGAGCATTGAAAGAACCGCAAATTATTTAAGCTCAGCAAAATGGTTTAATAATCAGTTTATCGATCCACAGCAAATTATTTCAATTCCGAGAACATCCTAAAAAGTTTTTGGAATCTATACAAAAAAATGATATTGCAAAGCCAAAGAATTTGTGGAATTTTTGCCGTTATGAGCTTGATTTTTACACACAAGTATTGAAAAAACTCACATATATACATAAATAAAGCAATGCAAGCGAAGCATCTGAGCTTATTTGGATCTACTCGCATTTCAACGCATTCACAATTTTTCGCATCCAACTGTTGGCAGCTGTTAACTGCCGGTTGCTAACAGCTACTAGCTGCTGTGCCAACGCAAAAGTGACCATAGAATTGCGAGTTTATAAAACGATCCAATGAAATGCAATGTAAATTAAGCTGTTGCGAATTCACTCGCCTTTAGTTGCTGCTGGGGTTGTAAGTACGAGTAGTAAATAACTTTTATGTATGAATTGCTATAGCTCTGGTGCGTAAATATTCGTGCTATAAGAATTTCATTCAAACAACAAACGTTTATTTTATGATGCGGTATGGTGTTGTTTTTGGTGGTGCTTAAAAATATTTTTGTATATTTGATATTTGGATGCTGTCGAAAATTCTTCAATTTCGTATTTCCTATAATAAAATAAATGTATATTTTTTTTTTGTTTTAGTAATAAAAAGGTTTCACTGCTGATATACGAAAATTTGTTACTATGAATATATGTACATTCTAACTTTTCTCGCAGAAGGCATTTGGTATCATTATATTGTACATAYAGTAAACCATTGCGATAATCATATTTTTATACACCTCGCCGTGAGTAGTGGCATGCAACATTTAAAGTAGCAGATTTTTGTAAAATAGTTGAACTCTTTAKTAACCGAGGTTTCTTGAAATTTGTTTAAATAGTTGAAAAAAGTATAAAAAAAAGTGTTAAAATTGCTGACAATTAAAAAAAAAATTATTATTATACTCAGTTTTTATGGAAAAAATTTTTTACGCAAAATTAGCAATATTTCTGGTATATTTGGGTTTAACCACACTTCGATTTTTAATTGCTTTAAGGGGTGAGCCTGATTTAGAAGCTTCAAAAAATCGATTTTAACATATTAACATTTATTTAACATAAATCTCTTTAAACATATTTTAAGAATACGTTCTCAAAAGTTTAGAAGTGAATTTGAAATATTTTCGAAGCTAGAAGGAAAATAGTGAACGAGCGTCTAGCAGACATATCAAATATTTCCATAAATCCTAGAAATTTTGCTTTAATCACTTATTTCTTTCCCTCCCAAAAAAATCCTCAAAAAATCCTCAAAAAATTCGTTTTTTCAAGCTTCTAAAGCAGGCAAATGATTTCCTCGGGTAAAAAAGGCATTTTTCAACAATTTTTTCTCATATAAAAAACGAAATATTTTGTTAAAATTTTTTATTGTTACAAACATACACTATTAACAAAGAAATTCTGAAATTTTTGGAAGAAAAATATTTTAAACTCGGCCATTGCGACACCATTTCCGGTGACYCCTCGGAAGAAATATGCACCCGTATTGGCAGAAAAACTCCTTACAGGATCATCGAAGTTAAAAAAATACGTAWTTTAGTTAAGACTTGGACGAAGAAAAAAAGCATTGGATTTTTGGCAGATGTTTTTACAAAAAAAATTAAAATTTCACAAAATATTTTTTTCGATATTCTTTGTCCAAGTGTTTAAAAATTGTATCTCAAAGACTTGCGTTTAACTTCCTGAAAATCTATTGAGYAGTTCTAGAGAAATCATGCAAAGCGACTTCAAAAACACAATTTCGAGAAAAACACGTTTAAACACTGCTCATTTAGCCTAGCTAGCCTCGAGCGCACAGGTACTCAAGGCTGTATCTCCGAAAATGTTCTCGAAAATTTAGGACATTATTTTAGAGTTKTTGTAAAATTTAATAAGATAATAAAAAAATATGATTTTTCAAAACCCTTTTTGTAACCATTAATTTTAGAATTAACCAAATTTATTGCTATAATTATATTAATATAAACTTTAATATTAAAAGTCCACACAGCAAGCAATTTAAAGCATGATCAAAATTGTGTAATTTCTGAAAACCTTATATAGACCTACATATGTACATTCGGTTATTTCATTTTATAGATACTATAAATTTAAAACAAATCCCKTTAAGCTTTTATAAAAAATATGACGCTATAAAAATATGCCTCTATAAAAAATATTTACAAACGTTGTGTCGATTTTTGAATAAATAATTTCCAAAATTCAAATTTTGTCACTTTTTTTTTAACCCTTTTAAACATTCTCCCGTTTGTGCAACGTGGCGGATGAGTGATTTTCATATTCAAATATGCGTGAATAATTGAAGCGGAAGCAAAGTCTGCCAAATTTATTGTAAAAATATTCTTTTAAATTGTTCGCAAAACGCGCATTTAACCGAAATCACACTGAAATATTTTATAACAGTAAATTTGTTCATATATACCTTTAGTTCTGCTATTTTACAACTCATTTCCCAGTCAATCATTTAGTAATGAGTCGTGTGTGTAAACGCAGCATATAATATGCGTTTAATTAATTCCGAAATCACTTTGGCAAAAAATTGCAATTTTTCTCCCGCCCGCAATGAAAATAGCATGAATTGTATGCCGCGCCAGCTGAGCTTTAGGCGCTAGCTACATTTGGTTCATGTTATACATTTTGCCTGCGCCAACAGCAAAACAGTTGCTACAACAATTGCAGATACAAAATGCCAAAATCAAATGCCGGAGTCATCAGCCGGCCGTACAACGAGTTTAACCGTTCAAACAGAAGGAAAAAAAACAAAACAAAACAATGCGAAAAACGAATGCCAGCAACGGCAGCAGTGAAACAATTTCCATTGCATGATTAACCGTTGCCAATGGCGGCATGTGTGTGTGGAGCGCAGCCATACTCACAAAGGCCAAACACTTTGCACACACACCAATACCAATTAACGTCTACTTGGGTGTACATTGCGAATAAATGCTATTTAACGGTATTTATTTGCCATGAAAGTTAATTTATTTACAAATTACAATAAAACAAACAACAATAAGCATAACATTACTCTTACTGACAAGTTAAACCACGGCAACGGTCTAGAGCAGCAGCGTCAGCGTTAAAGTCACAATAAGCAAGCGAGCAACACATCAGTATTTACTATTTAATTCATGGCAAAACAAAGGCGCATAGATAAATTAGGTGCATGTGTTGGTCTATGTGGCTCGACTGCATATTTCTTACTGGAAACCCGTTTCTGCGAGCAAAAACCAGTCCGCAGCCATAAGAAATTCCACAGAGGTGAGACGACATTTGCTTCGTTGCTGCAGCGACGCACCTCTTTCAATAGCACTCCCCGAGCACCCGGGCGGAAATCTTTAGAAGTAACACTTAGTTGAAATTTGCTATAATAAGTATATGACAAAGCTCATTATTTATTACAAGAGCAATTAACCACAAGTAAAGATTTTGTCACAATATTTGTTAAGTCTTTGGTACATCTTTCGAAAAATACTTGAAGCTCCATAAAAATAGATATAAAAACTGAAACAACCTTTGACATAATTCTTGATTCTTTGACATAAATACTTGGTCGATTACAACTGTTTGATATTTTTTTCAAATGTTTCAGAATTTCTTTCTTAATAGTGTATATTTGTAACAAAAGAAATTCTAAAAAAATATTTATGTTTTTATATGAGAAAATTTATATCCTGGTTTACCATCGTCTTCGTAAATTTCACAAATATCATTGGTGCCTTGTGTGGCATTCTTCACTTTTTTATAAAAAAAATTCAAAATAAAGCGAATATCTTCATTATTTTCACTCATTTTTGAACAGATGTAACTTTTTTTCAACTTTCAGGAATTTAATTTTTTTGGCTAAATGAAGCTTAAAATCTCACCTTTCCAACACTATATGGTATGACAAATATACGATTGCAACGGTATCTAGTGACAAAATACGAAAAGTCTTTTTCGACTAGTAATATTATAAAATTTTTTGTTACAATTATCCGTTAGAGTATTTATCATTATTTAAGAAATTTTTATTTGAAATTGCTGAAGAAACCACTTCAATATTTCTCCATCCCTTTAATTTAAAAAAGGTAATTTCCCAAAATAAATGTTGGAATCAGTAATTTTATAGTGGCAACCATCAGTTTTTCGCAGTTTTCAGTAAAATTGTTGAAAATATAATATAACGCCGATATTGTTTTTGTTTCACTAACTACAATCAACACCTATGAGTAATTCATAGAAGTGGACTTAAATTTTATTTTCCGTGTTTTGTTTTGCTTGTGTTCAGTTTTTTTTTTTTTTTTGATTTTTGTTTTTCCTGTTAAATTCGAATTACCCAACTGGAATTATTTACACAGAAATTTAAGGGGTTACATTGGTTTTCTCGGGTAAAAAACAGATTTTTGTAAAAATTTTTACAAACATACACTATTAACAAAGAAATTCTAAAAATTTTGGAAAAAATGTTTTAAACTCGGTTATTGCGACGCCATTTCCAGTGACTCCGCGGAAAAAAGCAGGATAACTCCTTACAAAATTATCTAAAGTGAAAAATACGTGTTTTAGTTAAAACCTTACCTTAAAACTTAGTTGAAGGTGAGACGAAAACTGAAAATTGGATTTTTGGCAGATATTTTTACAAAAAATGAAAATTTCAAGGAAAATTTTGCGACTTTTTTCGAATATTTGTAATCTAAAAAAATTCTTCGTCCAAGTCTTTAAGAATAAGAATTGTATCTCAAAGACCTGTGTAAAATTGCATGAAGATCGGTAGAGTATTTCTCGAGAAATCTTGCCAACCGACTTCAAAACCACAGTTTCGAGAAAAACGCGTTCAAAGACGGCGTACTTAGCATAATTAGCCAAAGAGCGCACAAGTTCTCAAGGCTGTCGCCGAAACTATTACTTGGATCAACTTGAAAATTTATGACAATATTCTAAAGGTTGTCTAGGTGTTGTGGAGTTTAATAAGACAATAAAAAAAATCGATTTTTAGAAACCCATAAATCCATGTAAACCCTTAAGTAAATTTTTGCGTTGCGGAAAAGAGTAAGAAATGTCAATTTCATATAATTCATATTTAGTTAAAAAAAAAAATTAAAATTCAGTTATAAAAAGTTGGTTCGATAGCCTTAAAATAGCAATTTGTCAAAAGTGTTTTGACTCATAATCATAATCAAAATCAGCTGTTTGGCTTTGTTTTTATGATTCTAGAATATAATTTTCAGACATTCTCGTCAATCAAATATTTTTTTTTAATGCTAACTGCATACGAATGATCGAAAAACACCCAAAATCATCAAAATCGAAACAAGAAATTCATGCGAAAAAGATGAAAAGATTAATTTGACTTTCTGGATTAAAGAATATTTTCCTAAGTTATCTCAAGTAACAGCCTTATATACTTAGCATATCCACAATTATTGTAAGTACGTAATTGATTCTTAATTTATAGTTTTTTTGGTTTGTAAAGAGCAAAAGAGCGCGATAGAGTGGTATGCCAATCCAATGAATATATTTAAATTTATTAATTTTTAATTTTATTCCTATTTTCATACAACAAAAAAATGTTAACTCTTATGAGAGGTTAGAATAGCGCATACTCTAAAATTTATATTGGTTCTTAGAGCTTAGCTGAATGCAAAACAAAAGTTTAAAATATAAAATGATTATAGTAAAATAGTATTAATATATTGCATAAATATTTAATAATGTTTTATCTTATCTGTCAAAATACTTACATATATATATATGTGTGCTAAGTAATCAGTTGATTGGCTTTTGTTTATTATTCCTACCAATTTGTATTATATGTTGTATGTATATATGTTCATAACAAACATACATACATACATACACGTGTTACGTTACGCTTTATCTATTGGAGTTGTAAGTAACTGCAGTTGTTGACAATAAAACTGAAAAAGATTAATGACTTCGACGCTGAGCTATTGTGTTAATGAGCTGTTAAAAATATATACATACATACATATGTGTTATTTAATAAGCTTTCAATTTCGTTGACATTTTTGCAAAAACAACCTAACGATTTACAAGAAAATAGATCAAGTTCAAATACTGCCGCCTACGTTTTGAATTTCTGAAAGCCGTAGAGCGTTGTTAGAAAATCATTTCATATAGACAAATATACATACATGCATAGACAAACCTACATACATGCTATTTACATGACATTTTTATACCGCTGCGTGCACACCCATTCATTAATGTTTTTATTCACTTTTTTTTTCTTTTCCAGTTGAGCGAGACGACTGCGCGTTTCAAGGCCTTCCAACAATAGCAAACGATCTACATTGCAGATTGAAAATATTATTGGTCATTTGCATTTTAATACGCCGTAACGTTAATACAAGCAACTGTTTCACGCTTGATAAGAACGCCAGGAATACGACGAAAGAGGCACAAAGTGTGCTGCAAATATTGAAGAAGTTGGTAAAAGCGAACCAGTAGATCTGTGCGCGTAAATAATCCGAACAAATAAATTAAATAAACTAACACATAAGAAGAAAAAAATTGTAAAGAAACCGTTTAACGTTTACTCGTATTACCCATTGACCAAGAGACCTACTGATGTGGCCAACTTGTGCGCACAGCTGATCGACGACGCAGTAAACAGTGAGCACTGTATGATGTCGTATAATACTATACATAGTAGTTGTAGTGCGTGAAAATAATAAATATTTTAAAATATTCACTTAACGTGTTAATGAGCGGCATATAATACACTTACTTACAATCAAAAATATTATAAGAAAACATAAAAAATAATAAAACAACAATAATCCGCCGTCAAACGATCGTCGCTCACCGTTCGCCAGCGTGTTCAAGGCGCTAAAACGCCACGCAAACTAAATATTCCCAAGCTCTTTTTATACAAAAACAATAATAATAAAATAAAAGCAAACATAAAAAATCCACAAACATACACAATAAACCAGCGATGAGCGAAAAAGTAATAATTTAATTTGTAGCAACCATAAAAAGCAAATTCATTAAAAAACACACTCGAATGTCACAGTTAAAACTCACTAAGCTCAAATTCCAAGAAGGCGACGATAACACCCGAAATAGAAATTAGTTAAAATTGAATTTGCCAACAATTTAGAAACGTTAACAAAGTACTGTTATCTCAAACCGGAAGAATTTTGCATATCTACATTTGGCACGCTGATAGTGTTAGCAGCGCTGCGTCAGCCATTTCCACACAAACAAATCAACGGTCTCAAATCACAAACGCCAGTCGCGCAAATAGCAGCCTCTGAGCCACATACGCACCCACAGGTCGTCACCTCCACCGGAAAGCATGTCACAAGTGCCAACGCAATTTAAACTCATCCTCACCGTGCCGCCGTCAAGTTGAATGCCAACATCAGTGTGTTCAACAATAAAACACAATCATAATTTATAAAATACACACCATAATTTGTTGCTAAAAACCCAAGTTGTTTGTTGTTTCTACACGCGTATCTTTTTTCCTCGTTTTAGTTCATAATTTGGTTTGTGATGTGGTGCTCATAAATTTAATCAACTATTTTAAGCTGTTACGATTAGCGTTTAAGTGCAATTCAAAGGAGTAGAGCAGAGAGCGAAAGTAATTTAAACAAAAACACAAACTCATTTTCCACAAACATCAGTTCAAATTGCATACCCGCACACACATACATACATACATATATATACATTTGCGCAATATGTCCGCCATGAATTTTACACGTAAACTGCGCGGTCGCATGCGCTCCAATACCTGTCGCATCGTTTTGCTCACCTCCTTGGTGTGGGTGATTGTGGATTTCGTGCTAATCGCCCGCTATTCGGATTGCATTGGACGCGACGGTTGGCGGTGTAAGCGGCCCGGGGAGTATGATGTGGAGGTGAGTTGAAAGTTGATTTCATTTTGAAAATAGTAATGTGAAATATTTAGCTCCATATGTGGGGAATAGGTTAGTGGCATTAATTATGTATGTATATGTATTTGTGGAGTAACTTACAGAGTGGCGTGTTATCGCTTCTATATCAAGTCGTAGTTCAGTGAACGTACTGTTAGAAACACTTCAATTTATAATATTTCGAATATGAAGTTACTGTAAGACTTATGTATTAGTCGGCTTGCGAAATAATCATCATAAGCCATTTTTGGAAAATGGAAATGTATTTTCTAGTTCAAATTTCTTCAATTAGATGTATCAAATTCAAATATGTATGTATATATTTATACCTTGATTAGTTAAGTTTGCCACGAAGTTCTTAATATCCAGAAGAAAATGTCGAAGATCCTATGAAGCATATAAATGACCAGCATAATAAGCTGTGTAGCCTTACACATATTTTTGTATAAACGTGAACCAGTCCCTGACTTTGTGGGATACAGATCTGATGTCTTACGCGCACTCGTTTTTCTCCAATAAGATGCTCAATTGGTGGTACTGCCGATTTCGGACCATACGACCTGACCGATAAAATCCTTGTGCAGTAACCTTTTTTATTTGACGAGATATTTTCACGAAATTTGGCACGGATTATTTGTTAAGGCAACGCCACAATCTCCGAATATTTTTTTTAAATCGGACCACTATTGAACTTGCTGTCATACTAACCTATCAGAAACAAGTTCCTATATGGTATTTATTTATATGGTATACCCTATTATAGCCTCGTTTTCGAGGATTCCTACTTTTTTAAAGAAAAAACACAGAAACTTAAAATTTTTATTGTTTGTGAGTTTATTATCCTTGGAAAGAACATTCTTTGGGGTTTCTATAAAAAATTCTCCTATGTTTCAAGCTCTATGTTTTAAAAATACATCAAAAAAAGGTTTTGGGGTTTCTATAAAAAAGAATTATCTCATTTTTCAAGTCCTACATTTTTAAAATCAACAAAAAAGTTTTGGATTTGCACTTTTGACAGTAATTTCTTATTTCAGCCATACCGTTAAAACCGGTGAAAAATCAGTAAAACAAAACTTGGTAGCATTGAAGATATTGTTGGACCACTTTAATGAGGTCCCCACATTTTCCCCCCATATTCAATTTCACAAATCTCCAATTATTCAGGACAACTTGATTTACATTTTTCAAAAACATATGTATCTAAAAAGAAAAAAATTCTCTAAATAGAAAATTTTTCAGAACAAACTGACTTCGAAAGTATTGTATTTTCTCTCCACTATAGTAACTATATAGTATATACAATTGCAGCATGCTAATTAGTTTTCATTAATTATTTAATAAAAAAAAAGCACATAAATTTAGCAAAAGTTTGAAATTATAACGCAACGAAATTGCTCTTGTTTTAATTAAATGACATACTATTTTACCCGGCAATATTGCACACATATGCAGATGTGTACATACATATCTACATGTATATGTGCGATTGTACCTGCGAACATATATTTGTGCTGATGAATGTGTTCGCAGCTTAAAAGTTAAATGCAGGAAGACCATAAAGTTTGCAGCTAAAATACAGGGAAATATTTGTCCGCGCTGGTGCAAATTTGCGTTCGGGCATACTTACGCACTTACATACATATATGTCTCTAACGTATGTACATATATGTATATGTTTGCATGGGTATTTCAATGTGCTTGCTCATAACTTTTAGTTGCCATTGTTGTTGGTTGCTGATGCGCCAACACTTCTGCCACATATTATGAAGTTGTTGCTGCAACTATTGTTGTTGTCCCGAAGAGACACCAGCTCTGGAGTATAACATTTTAATTAACACGTCGTGAGCGGCATTGTCGACGTTGTTGTTGATCCACAGTTACAATCCTCCTTGCTACTGTTGTTGTTGTTATTGTTGCTGGGGTGCTCCACTCTTTCTTTTTGTTGTTATTATTGCTGCGCTACTTTACTCCTCATTGTTTTTGTTTTTGCTACTGCGCAGCTCCACTCATTGTTGTTGTTGTTTTAGTGTGCTACTCCTATCCTCCTCGCTGTTGTTATTTCTATCATTTCTCCAAGCTGGTCATTTGCGGCCCGTCGGCCATCCGTTGTTATAATTATTATTGTTTTGTTGCAATTGCCTGTTGTTGTATGCGTCCACATGTGTGTAAGTATGTATGCGTGTTTGCTGTTGTTGTTGCAGCCAGTCAACCAACCGGCATTGCAATTAATTACGCAATAAATCTTGCCTTAAATCAGAATTACAGTGTTGAACTTGGCTTGTGGCACGAACCAGCAGCAGACACAACATAACGCGACTTAACGCATTGCTCCCAATGTTGTTGCTGCCTTTGCGCACACGCTCGCCACTGAAGCACACAAAAAATTGTAGCCCACACAGCTTTGCCGGTCCGACGTTGTCTTGCTAACCGCTTCAGCAGCTGCCTGACGTGCTTCATTGGCTTTTGTCGACTGCTCGACTGCATTTTGCTCCGCTTTGCTCTGCCAGGGCTGGGGTTCTCCATTGTTCCCATATCGCAACCCTGCGCCTCTCTGTCTGTCGCATATATTTTTCAATGTTTGTTGGCTGCACTTTATATACCTGTATATTCATACATACATGTACATATATATGCATGCACGTATGGAAGTATGTACGTGTGGCCTATTAGGTGCGACTGTAGGCCGCTCAGCTGCTCTGCTTGTTGCTGTCGTCACTGACACCAACAACATTGGCACAGTCACTGCCGACAAGGAGGGTTTTTGTTACAGGCGGCATATGACCAACGACATTCACATTTCCTACGTTCTTTCATACGCAGGAACAATCATAAGACATATGTTTGTATGTGCTTGGATGTGAGTGCTTACTCGCGCTATAAATATTGTAGTATTTTCATTACAAAAACGTTATTTGTTGCATGCCACCGGTCCGTGCCTTTTTCTGCGTTCTTTAAGCGAACTGTGTGTAGTTGCGAAGGAAAAATAAAATTATTATTACCAATGATGCTCAGCCACAACTGCATGTATTTTTATAAATGTAATTTTTTCTGATAACTCCGCATTCCTTGTATTAACTGATTAATACATGTGCTATTTTATTGCCTTCCTTATATTCTTTTCTTATTTTTTGTTTACATAATTTTTAACTCCTCAAAAACGTTCTGTGTTTAAATTGAAACAAGATAGGCATTATAGTATATTAAGCAGTGAATTAGCCTGATTTTCCACATCAAATCGCTTTTAGATTTAGCAACTTACTTTTGTAGACTTAAAGTGATATCCCAGTCTAGAGTGGTTTTTGGCAATTTATTTTTTCATTGCTCATTTTTTTGTTAACTTTTGTTTATTTATTTAAGAGTAGATGAAAAAAATAATTAAAAGCAAAAACAGACATAAAATTATGCGTTCTTCAAGTAGAGCAGAAGAAAAAAAAACCGTGTAACGATCATAACGGTCTCTAAAGGATGATCCTTACCTACTTTTTTAAAGAGAAAACACATAACCCTCAAATTTAATGGGGGACCGTTTATTATCGTTCGAAAGAACCATCTTTGGCATTTATATTTTGAAAATTATCTCTTTCAAATTTTGGTAGTGGCTACGTCTCAGATGGTCCAACCGTTGAGTCCAATTTTCAATGACTTGCTCGAGCATTTCGATTGGTAACTGGCGAATAACACGCGTGATGTTTTGTTCCAAGGCCTAAATCGAAGTGGGTTGTCCGCATAAACTTTAGGTCAGAAAATAGTCTGATAGTGTCATATCACGCGATACTGGTGGACCATCGACTGGCCCAAAATGTGAAATTATCTGCTCACCGAAGTGTTCTCTCGATAAATCCATTGATTGATGCGATATGTGGGAAGTGGCGCCGTCTTGCTGAAAGCAAATGTTGCGAGATCACGAACTTCAGTTTCAGGCATCAAATAGTCGGTTATCATGGTACGATAACGTTTGCCATTAACGGTTACGATTTCACCGGCATCATTTTTGAAGAAATATAGACCAATGATTTCACTGGTCTACAAATCTCACCAAACCGTTGTTTTTTCTGGATGAAACGGCAAGTCTTGAATATCGTCCGGTTGTTCTTTGTCTCATCATCATTACATACCCATTGAGTCAGAAATGGGCCTTATTGTTGAAAAAAATTTGGCTCGAAAGCGTTGGATCTTCTTGGAATTTTTCAAGAGCTCATAGAACGAAGCAATGTCGCTTGGGAAGGTTGGGCGGCTCAGTTCTGGCACAAGCTGTCTGTATTTTGTGCACTTTCAATTTAAGATTTTCACGTAAACTGCGCCAAGTCGTTTCACACATCAATCTGAGTTGCTGCGAATGGCGCCAAATTGACTCACACGTGATCTGTGAAAAAAGGCTTTTGAAAAAAGTACCTCTGCTTGGATAACCCGTTATAACAAGATGTTATACCTTAAATATTTTGAATATCTACGAATTGGATTAATTTCAGTTTAATAGTTGTATATACCGTTAAAATTTTTTTGAAGCGATTTATCATAATATTAAAATAAATAAATTCGAAAATATTTACGCATTTTTCTCAATGTACTATGTTGAAAAAATTTGTGAAGTAAAAAAAAATTTGCCAGGTTATTAAGCTAAAAATAATTTCCAAATTTTTAATCTAATTATTTTATTTTTAATTTTGTTTTTGTAAACTAAACTTAACACACTTAATTTATCAATAACAGCTTTTCGACATCACTGATTACTTCATAGCTGGATTTTTCCCGTGTACATACATTTGTATGTATGTCACATTTTTACACCATTACATATTTCCACATGTGACAGATGATTCAATAACCTTTTTTTTTTAATTCAATTATCGCCACTCAAAAAGTAAATGCAAAAACTCACATATAAAAGTGCATGTTTTATTAAATGTAATTTTTCCATTACGAAAATTGTTGCTTTTTTCCACACCCTTTGATAATGCATTTTCCTTTCGGCTTTCCGGTTGCAGGTGCCAGATGCACAAAAGCTTATCGACGAACAAAATATGGTTGATGACAGTGAAATTAACACAGAAAAGAGTTTGGACGGCGGAGATGCTGGCGGTGTGGGTAAGGGTCCCGGTGGCTTTGCGGGCGGCGGTATTTCCATGACATATCGCAGTACGTTATTGAAGAAATGGCGTTCGGCGCCAACGGTAAAGGAAGAGAAGGGCAAACAAGGCGAATTGGGTAAACCAGTTAAAATACCACCGGAAATGAAGGATCTGATGAAGGAGAAATTCAAAGAGAATCAATTCAATCTACTGGCCAGCGATATGATCTCATTGAATCGTTCGCTAACCGATGTGCGGCATGAAAAGTAAGTGTGTGCATGTGGAAAATATAACTTCAAATAAATGATTTTTAATTTTACATTGCAAAATATGTCATTATTTCCAATATATACAGTATATTACAGCATATGTATCGTAAATTTAATTTAATTTTTGTGACCACAACACCTTCGCAATCCACATTTACAGTTGCAAGAAGAAGCTTTATCCATCGAAACTGCCAACAACCTCAATTGTGATAGTTTTCCACAATGAAGCGTGGTCAACGCTGCTCCGCACCGTTTGGAGTGTCATCAATCGGTCGCCGCGCACCCTACTCAAGGAGATTATACTTGTGGATGACGCCAGCGAGCGTGGTAAGCACGAAGATAACTTTAAAGCATGATTTGTGTAATTAAATATCCATTGAAATCATTAATTTATGTAAATAAGTAAACATTTTTACTTAAAAAATTTCTTCCTTTCGTTTTAACTCTTCCCATCGCACACAGATTATTTGGGCAAAAAGCTGGAGGACTATGTGGCGAAATTACCGGTGCATACATTTGTGCTGCGCACGGAGAAACGCTCCGGCTTAATACGCGCCCGCCTGCTAGGCGCCGAGCACGTGACGGTATAAGCATTGATAATACAAAATTATTTTCTTCGGGTTCTCCTTTTAACCCATTGCTTATGCTCTACACCTTTTGTTTTTGTAGGGTGAAGTCATCACATTCCTGGATGCGCACTGTGAGTGCACAGAGGGTTGGCTGGAACCGCTGTTAGCGCGCATTGTGCAAAATCGTCGCACCGTGGTGTGTCCCATAATTGATGTGATCTCCGATGAGTCTTTCGAATATATAACCGCTTCGGACTCAACGTGGGGTGGTTTCAATTGGAAATTGAATTTCAGATGGTAAATTGAAAGTTGAAATTGTGATTGCGTTGCTCTAATGAATTATTGTTAGATGGACGCTTACTCTCGAAATTTAGCGTTATGTGATTGTAAGACACTTATAATCAGATAATGCTAATAATTAAATAATTGAGAGCAAATTTTAGCTTTTTTATTTAGAATTAATAAAATATGAAAGTTTTACTTAATTTTAAATACAAAACTTGAAATTTATGATTTTGAGTATCCGATTACTTCGGAGGATTCTTAATTTTTCTTAAATGCAGATACAAGCTAATAGCAAATTAAAAATTAAATTTGAAGTGTCAAATACTTGAAATAATTATTAATTTAATTTTTTAATTATTAATTTTTTTTATTAAATTATTAATTTTTTATTAAATTATTAATTTTACACTTAATTAATTATTTTTATTGTTCATTATTAAAAAAAAAATTAACTATATTTTAAATTATTTTTTTTTAGTATTTATAACTTTGTACTAATTAACTCATTTTTAATTTTTGTCATTCCATTTTAGGTATCGTGTTCCTCAGCGTGAAATGGAGCGTCGCAATAATGATCGTACCGCGCCTCTGCGCACGCCCACCATGGCCGGTGGCCTGTTCTCGATTGACAAAGATTATTTCTATGAAATTGGTTCATATGATGAGGGCATGGATATATGGGGTGGTGAAAATTTAGAAATGTCCTTCCGGGTAAGCCAACCACTTCAACTCACAAAATTATTTACAAACTAATTTTTTTTAAATAAAATTTAAAAGTTAACTTAATTTTCAGTAAAATATATTGCCGATTTCTTGTAGGCAAAAAGCATAAATGAAAAGAGTTGCTATTTTTTTTTTTGTTTTTTTGTTTTTTTTTTTTTGATATAGCGACGAGCTTAAGTTTAACTCTTTGTGTTACTTGATGTTTTGCTCGTGTTAAACGGCATAGTTTAAAAATGAATTTTACTACTACACTTTAGATATGGCAATGTGGCGGCATTTTAGAAATTATACCCTGCTCACATGTGGGTCATGTCTTCCGTGATAAGTCGCCCTATACATTCCCTGGCGGTGTGGCCAAAATTGTGCTGCACAATGCGGCGCGTGTGGCCGAAGTGTGGTTGGATGAGTGGCGTGATTTTTATTATGCAATGAGCTCAGGTTCGAAATTGTGTCTTGTTCACATTGTTTCCTACTACTTACTACTACTACTTAAAATACTACCAATCTTACTACTTAAAATATACATGAATACATTTGTTTCGAAACTAAAAACTACCGACACTTTTACTTCCACTACATAACTACACAAATTATCAGCGTAATCTAAACAATACAAACATTTTTTTCCATATTTGGTAAAATAAATCACCTACCACCCGTGTATTAACTTTTTTAACCTCAACTTGACTAACAAACTTAAAGTTAATTACAATTTTTTACATCACTAAATGTAATTAAGATTTCTTTTCTTTTATTACATATTTTATTCAAATAACTATTTTATTCACTTTCTACTTATTCCTTTTATTTTTATTAAACCATACCAAATTTGAGCAACATATGTTTTATTAATAAGCGTTAATGTTGTAATCACAAAATTTTCCATATTTAAATCACTTTTCATAGATGACAATGAGAACTTATATATTCGAAAATATTATTGCGCCGATATTCAATGTTAAAATTTCACTAATAAGGAATTTTTTTATTATCAAAGGCAAAGTCAGCTGCAGTAAAATACTGTTATTAATATTTTAAGTATAACACAAAATTGGCAAAAAAAAAAAAAAATGGGGTTATGTTTTAGTTAAACATAAACACATAAAAACTTGCTTTCAATTATAAAAAAATATATGTTATTAACAAATTTTCACAAATAATCGCGCTAAAATGCTAATAATCACTGAGAGAATATAAATTCGATTTTCATTTATGCTATATATCGTCACCTAAAATGCAAAATAAGTAATCAACAAAAAATCTGAAATTGATCTTTTATTGACCATGATTCACTACATCATATTACAGATATGTATGTACATACATACATATGTATTTTAAACTAATGTTTTAACAATTACAACCAAATTGTAATAAAAGTTTTTTAAAAACCAAATTTTTTAAATAATTTTTTTTAACTATCATAAATACCAAAATATCACTAATTAAAAAAATTAATTATTTTTTCACATACATTTAAAATTAAGTAGTTTTAAAAAAATTAAAAAAAAAGTTAAATTAGTTAAAAATTTAAAAAAAAATTTAAACTGAGTTTTTTAAACTATTGCTATAACAATTATAACCAGCTTATATCAAAGTTTTTTCAAAAAAATTATAAAACTAATTAATAATATTTATATAAAATTAATTAATTAATAGATAATAGTAACTAAATTTTCAGAAAAAAATGCTTAAACTAAACTAAAAATTAAATTAAAATTAAGTGTTTACAATAAAATTAATTTTTTTTATAAAATTTTTTCCACATAATATTATATGTATAATAATTAATTCATTAATAACAATAATAATCTATTTTTTTAGAATTATTTTAAATTAAATTAAAAATTCAATTAAAATTAAATTTTCTCCATTTAATATTATCTAATAATTAATTAATTAATAAACAAACTAAAAGAAAATTTAAGCTAAACTAAAATTTAAAAGAAAAAAATGAATTTAATTTATGTTTAAAAAAAATATATATATATATTTGTTAAAAAATAATTTGTTCATATAAATCGTTTTTTTTCCCTGTAAACTTCTGAAAATGATGTAAGGCTATTTTACATTTTAGCTGAACATATGTATTTTCTCTAAAAAATTAATACGAGTATAGTTGAATTCACATACCTGTGTGTAGTAATATCTTATGATTGGCTTGCTTCCTGTTTATTTAAATGCTGTTTAAAAAATATGCCATAACCTTACTTTTTTAATTGGTTATTAAAAGTCATATACTTAAATATTTTTTAATTTATTTTTAATATTTTTTAACTAAATTACCATTATTTTGTTATATCTTTATCTCTGTAACCCTTTCGCATACCAAAAAATTCGGGCTCATCGCAAAATATTTGATATCTGTATTCTTAAATAGAACCAAAGCGACTAAATTAATACCTATATTAAATTGTTGGTAAATCATACAAACCTTAAACCAGTACTACACATACACACACAAACAACAATACATATTTGATTAAAATCTTTCTCTAATTTTGGGGTCAATATTTGCTAGTAACTCGCTAAATATGCTAATTAATTGACTTATATTTGGAACTTTGTGACGAAATTGTCGTATGACATAACTCGTAGTAAATACAGTTTAATGTATGAAAAGTATTTAAATTTATTGATTTTCGTATGTGACTTGGAAGAGTCTGGCGAAAATTCCGAACGCCTATGAAATTAATTTCAGATAAAATATACATATTAACCCTTTAATGCCACCCACACTTACATACTTATAATAAATTAATGTAGTTTTTAGTTGTTTTACATTTAGATTATTGATTAGGTTTGAGTTATGTTAGTTAGGGGTATTTATTGATGGCTGTTGTAGTAATTACAGCTCAGCAGTGCAAAATATGTAAAATCAAGGTGGATACTCTATACGACTGATATCTTCGGCATGCATAAAAACATTTTTGTTTTTTACGTTAAAAAATATAATATTAAATTGAACTAAATTTTATCACTTGAAAAAAAAAAATAATATTTTTCGAACAAAATTAATCGAAATGCGAAAATATCAGAATTCTAACTGCATATAGTACATATATTTATACAATACCAGATTGTTTAGTTATTAAAGCAGTGTGTTGCGAAGTAAATTTCTAAATAAACTTCATCATTTGTTTTTCTCTTTTCTCCCTCGCTCCCGCTCTAATGTCTAAATGCTTACAAATAATAATTATAACAATAAAAACAACATGCGTAACTAATTAACGTGTATTGCTTGTGTTGGCTAACAACAATAACATTAATTATGGTGCTAACAACATTAATGCTAACTTCAAATCCAACAAAAACAACAACACATTACTTCATTAATAAAATTTGGAACAAAAACTAAACTTAAAAAAATATAAAACGCTCAACAAAATCGAAAAAAATAACAATGCTACGTACGTTTCCCGGCGTTCGCAACAACACACGCGTAATTATGCCTCACTGAAACAACTTTCTGCATTCACGCATGCGCAACCACACACACGCGCTTACGTACGTCCCTTACATACATGCATTTGGTCGGTTGGTTGGTTGGTTGCTTGCGCGCGCTTAGGTCTGGATGTGTGGCGGTGTGCTCGAGATTGCGCCCTGTTCGCGTGTGGGTCACGTGTTTCGTAAATCGACGCCGTACACCTTCCCCGGTGGCACAACGGAAATTGTCAATCATAATAATGCGCGTTTGGTTGAAGTGTGGCTGGACGATTGGAAAGAGTTTTACTACAGTTTTTATCCAGGTTAACAACAACAAAAGCACTACATTGCTCAGCATCGCTCTCCCTCTTTCCCACTATATATGTCCATATAGTATATACCTAACTCTCTCTTTCTGCTATTGCAATTTATGCACAATTCGATTAGCGAAAATTTAATATTACTACATGCATTCATTTATTAGCATATCGTTTTTTTATGTTTTTGTTGTTGTTTTTTCCTTTCGTCTTCATTTTTATTGCTAATTTTTTTGTTATTTGTGTCTGAAATGTTTTATTTTATTTTTTTGGTTGGTTTTTGCTAAGCAAAAAAAATTTAGTAAAATTAAAATGAAATTAGTGATTTTAGTTTTACCAAAGTTCAACCATTTTTACGTAAAAAACTCTTACGCAAGTCTATTACCACCATAAATACTTACCACATGCATATTGCCAAAACCGTAAAACTCGTAAATACACTGTATCCGCCCGCCACTGTATTCATTACCCTTGAACATGCGTATGCAACATCTGTTTCTGTCCCCCCTCCCTCACTTGTCTTGTTCCTTGGAAATTACCTTAATTTTATGCCGTTATTTGTATGATTCTCTTCATTTATTTTGTTGACGCTTTCTTCTTGCCCTGTGCTATGTTATCATTTGTTTGTTGCTATGTATACATTTAGATTTTAAATTTGTTTTATGAAATTTGAGCGAAAGTACCAACTCCATCTCTCGTGTTTGTTTTTTTGCAACAGCTGACTTGTTTCTTCATACCACCATTTTTTTTTTACTGTTACATACCTCTGCCAACATATTTGCAACAAGTTATTTATGTATAAAATTTTTAAAATATTTAAGGCTATGTTTTTTTATTGTACATATACATTTTTTTTTGTTTTGTGTTTATAAAAGTATATTTTTTATGGTTGTATACATATATTTATAAGTATATTTTATTATTAATTGTTGTAAAATAGTCGTATTTAGCTATTTCTGTAAAGATTTTGCAGGTCTGCTTGCTTTGTCTGCTCTTTGTTATTGCTAATATTCATGTACTTGCTTTATATAATATTAATTATATGCACGCATTTATATACATTTATACATGAATGATGTAGATTCAGTACAAAAACTCTGCTTAAAACATTATTTTTTTAACAAAAACGATATTTAACAATGTAAAATTAGTTTATTTGAGGCATATTCATATTTGATGGCACGTTAAAGTATGCTTATGCTTTAATATATTCAGTGTTTTCGATAAATGCGAACTTACATTTTAAAAAATTATCGAATTGATTTTTATTTTCAAACCAACAAATTCTTTTTTTTAGTTTTCGTATTATCGATATCGTTATCTGTTCTATTATATATCATAGCTTAATATGTAGTATCGCGAAGTATCTCTATAGGCTAGTGATCTAATTTTAGCTTTTCTTCCTTGAATATATGATAAAAGATTAGACCTTCTTATGTTATCCTTCAAAAATTAATTAAAAACTAGAAAAAACGTTAACTTCATCTCCACCGAAGCCCTTATATCCATCACAGAGACATATTTTATAGCTAAAAAGAGTAAAAAGATTAGAAAAGCTTATAATAAAAAAAGTATTATAATAGTCCGATATTGGCGGTTTTGAATAATGGACAGTTTCGTGGAAAAAATAACCATAAAACTTTTTTTTACACTTTATTTATGAGCTCAATGACAATTTTTTTTTGTTTATTTAGCCCGGTCAAAAACCTATTTTTAGAACCATTTCATTCACATTTAGCCAAGTCAATAACCCTTCTTTAAATTTGAGGCCAATGACCCTTTTGTTTGCATTTTCTGGGGTCAATGTCTCATTTGTTTTAATTTTTTGAGGGCAATGCTCCTTTAGATAACATTTAGCCAAGTCAGCAACCTTAGCTTACAAATTATAGAGTAATGCTATACATCGGATCAGAAGAATTACTTCAAAATTTCAGAAGCGGTTCCGACAAATGAAGAGCGTCTTGAAGAGAAAGAGACGTGTAAACAATTTCAGATCTATATCTCAAAACATAGTCGATGCGTATGTACAGGCAGACAGACGCATTTAGCAAAATCAACTCAGTATAGTCAACATAACCTTTATAAGGTCTCCAACGTTTGCTTTTGGGTGTTACAAACTTCGTAGCAATCTTAATATACCCTGTTCAGAGAATAAATACTATTTTATTGAAAGGAAATGTGCTCGAATATTCTCCAACTAAGTTTATTTGACAGTCAGAGTCAGCCACGTATAAACGCTTAATGTAATTTTACTTTAAAGTTTCCAATCCTCAAGCCCGTACAGCTCCGTCCCAATCACAATCTTGTCTGGTTACCCGAATGAAACCAGTTTTATATCCAGTCGTACTCACCTTGGTAGCATATGATTAGTTCTTTCAATGTATTACTTATAGTATACCTATTGCAGACGTCTATAAGTAGCAGTCCTGACTACAATTCCTTAAGCAAATGAGAACAAATTTCTTTTTGGCAGATTTCTAACTAAATACATTGTTATTTTTTTTACGAATCTTTTAGTTAATTGCTAGATAACACATTTTATTATAAAAAAAAAACGCCAAAAACACTATGATGCGCTGTTGCAAATTTTCATATATTATTATAACATAATGCGTAACCAAACTTTTAATGTATTTTTTAATAAAATATTACACATTGAGTTATGAAGTAATAAGTAAATGTAACATTAACACACTCTGCAACAAAAAAGCATGCAAATCCCTTAACTTTCACTTTGTAAATAAACACTAAATATTAATACCACACACTGTGATCACAGTCACACCCACCACTGTTCATTTATTTATCTTCCATTTCTTCTTCTTACAAAAGTAAACAAACAAACGAAAACACATGGTTTTTATAAAAATTAATTTTTACACTTTGTTTTACAAATCTCAAACTCATTTCAACGCGAAAATTGAAACTGAAAATGAACAGGTGCACGCAAAGCTGTAGCCGGTGATGTGAGCGATCGACGAGCGCTGCGCGAACGTTTACAATGTAAGAGCTTCCGCTGGTATTTGGAGAATATTTATCCGGAAAGTTTAATGCCATTAGACTATTACTATTTGGGCGAGGTAAATCGCTAAAATATATGCTTTATTTATTGTTTTACTAATATCTTTTATATTTATTGATTTTTGTATCGCCACCAGATTCGCAACGCCGAAACGGAGACATGCCTCGACACTATGGGTCGCAAATATGGTGAAAAGATCGGCGTCAGCTATTGCCACGGCTTGGGTGGCAATCAAGTGTTCGCCTACACGAAACGACAGCAGATCATGTCCGATGATCTCTGCTTGGACGCATCGAATGCGATGGGTCCGGTGAATATGGTGCGTTGCCATAATATGGGTGGCAATCAAGAATGGGTTTATGATGCAGAGGTGAGTGGGAATTCAAAATGTTTTATTAATTTTGGTAGTTGTTGCTGTAGCGACAGAATTCGGCCCAGTTGACAGTCCTTGGCCAGATAAAAATCCGCGTCCGTTCCGGTTACGTAAACCAAACTCTCGTGGGATTTTAATAGTGTGGTAGAAGAAGTTATTTTGAGCAATAATGCATGATAAATTTCTTGAAGATATCTCGTCCAATGAAATAATGTTCTATACAAGCACCTGAATCTATATCCGATATGAGCAGTTTCTTGATGATCGATATCTTAAAAATTGAGACTAGTTCGTTTATATACAGACGGACGGACAGATGGACTCGCGGAATCGACTCAGCTCATCAAGTTGATAAAGTTTATATATAGAGTCGACGATTTCTCTTGGTTGTTACAAACATTCTGGCCAACTTGTTGAGGGTATAAAAATCGTAAAAGGACAAAATCAATATATAAATATTTCTGCTAATGTATATAAAATATGTAATATACATTTTTTACTATTCCGGTATCTATACTTTTATAATTAAAAATTCCTTACCATTCCATTTTGAAACGCGCAGGATAAAACGATACGACACACCAATACTGGCAATTGTTTGCAACGTCCGTCACGTAGTGACCCGGTGACGCCGCTGTTGCGGCCATGTGATTACTCAAAGGGTCAACAGTGGTTGATGGAATCTAAATTTAAGTGGCAAGCACATTAGTTGTTGTTGTTTCTAATCATGATATTTACAATTAGTTAGATAGATAGTTGTCATATATATAAATATATAATTTTTTTTATTACATGTTAGTTAACTTTTTATTGTTTCACACTAACATTTGCTGATACATACTATAACTATTATATACATATACACACAAAAGGTATATGCATACAAACATGACTTTTACTACTGATTTTTGTTTTTTTTTTACTATTAAAATCTATTTGTTCTAAATATTAAGCGATGGGACTATTTTTAATTAAATATCGTTTTTAAATTTGTGCATGCAGCAAAGAAAATCTGAATCTGAACTGAAATAGTATGTACGCGCAATCATACATACTTACATATGTGAGCATGTACCGCAAAAAAAAATATATCAAGTTAATAGTAAACAAAAAGTATGTGCAACAACAAAGTAATTGATTATCTTTGTAAAGTCTTCCCTATAATTAAAGAAAATGAGAAAATATATAAAAAAAAAATATATATAACAGACATGCAAACCACGCCACACACACATACTTGTAGCATTGTGTAAAAATAGATATCTTTATATCTTTTAGAAAGTGCAAAAAAATGTTTCAGCAAACAACAAATTTTCTGTAAATATAAAAAGTTTCCGCCAAAATATACGAAATGACAATTTTTTCTTTTTCATAAAAGCTACACAAACACATACATAAAATATTTAAAACGTCCATTCCAAAGGAAAAGTTAGTAACAACAGATTTTGTGGTAATTTTTATGCTGTCACAGTTGAAAAAAAAAAGAAATTGTGGAAATTAGCCTCAAAAAGTTTCTATGTAATAAGTAATATAATTGAAAAAGCGAAAAAATAGTAATTGACTTATTAAAATTATGTTTCACTTGTAGTAACGACACATTTAGCACTAAGTCTTATTATTTAGCTTAAGCATATACTAGCCGTTACATGAGAATAGTCGAAATGTTAAACTAGAAAAAAAAAATTAAAATGTTCGTACCAACCGATTGGCATTTAATAGTTACACGTCAAAGTTAATTTGAAACTTTTAAATTTACAACAAAAATATTTGTGTAAACCGAAAATGTGTCATAAAATATTTAACGCATATGTATGTATGTAAATTTCATAATTTTTTTTTGTAATTTTTTAACGGCAAGCCAAACTTTTGTTACAGTATTTATTTTTCAGTTTATTTTAATTAACTATTAAATTTTTATATCATACAAGTGTGTTATGTAATTTGAAAGCGTAAAATATGTGAAAAAATAGTTTTGTTTGCGTAGTGCAATGTTTATATGCTAACATTGAAGCAAAAAAAATTTAAACAATTAACAATTAAAATAAACATTTGTTGCGCACGCAGTAAAGCTAATAATAATGGTTGTAAACGTTTACAGGTAAAATTTTTTAGTAATTTTTTGGTTAATTATTTTTTAATAAAATTTTTTTTAAAT
>NW_017536407.1:380627-427173 GCF_001853355.1 Bactrocera latifrons | reverse complement strand
ATTTTTAAAAATTTTTCATTTGTTTTTTATATATTTTATATAAATGTGTACGATCTTACACATAAAAAATATAAAAAAAATTAAAAAAATAGAAAATATGTTGAAAGCAATTTCATAAACTTTGTCTAACATTAAATAAATAAATATTTTTAATTTAATAACGCATGCCAGTATAAAAAATAGCAAAAATGTTTCAAAACACAACATTTGTTCGCATTAAGTTAAGAGATTTTCATAATTAAATTAATAATTTCTTTAGCCAAAAATATACTAACTGAAAAATTAACTGCAAACGATTTCAAACACATTATGTATAATGCAACAACAAAATATCATAAGAAAGTTAAACATTTATCATATCATAAAATATGTATTTAGGCAAGGAATCGCATGTATGTAAATGCCTAGGACCACTAAAATGGGCGCATGCACAAGCGAAGTATTTGTAAATTTATTTAAGCTAACCAAGGCACAGCAAGTTTTTCACAAAATAAGCAAAAAAAGCAAGGTAGTTGGCCCACTACTGTTATTTTGAGATAATGTTAATTTTTTGCTGTAAAATTATTGTTTTTGTAATTTCTTGCTGTATTATTTTTTTGTATGTTATGTTGGTTTTTATATAAATTGGTTTTAGAATTGAAAATTCTATGGAATATGTCAATTTTAATTTTGTGTCTAAGCATTGTACTAAAAAATTATGCTGCGAAAGCATTTAGCAATTCGAAAATAATTACAAAAAAATTAATTAAATTGAAAAATATTTATATATATTATATACATGTACATATACATATGCACATTGAAAAATTATATAAAATGATATTGTTATACAATTTCGAAGTAGTAAGTTGAAAAAATAGTTGCCAATTCAGTTGCATTATGTTTCTTACTGATTATGTGTTAACGAATTTTTAAACATTTTTTTTATTGGCTTACACTTTGCAGTTAAGCATACTTACAATTTATAAAAAAAATTTGAAACTTTTTGTTAATTTTTTTTTTAATTTTTTAAAATCTTTTTTAGATTTTTTTGAAATATAAAAAAATTTTTGATTTTTTTTAAATTTTTAAATTAAAAAAATTTTTTTTTAGATATTTTGTTTTAATTTTTCAAATTTTTTTTTTAATGCTTTGTCATTAACAAATTCTTTGTATTTTTCAAAAATTATTTTTCGCATATTTTACTCTTTATGTATGTATGTCATATATACGCCTACGACAGCTTGGATTTGCATTCTTTTGCAAAAGTAAATCTTTGAAAAAATAGCAATTTTTTAATTTATAAAAACTGATTTTCTTCATCTCACTATTTATGTTTATAATTACATTTCACTTTTTTCATTTTCATTTTCATTTTTTTATTGTTCAATGTAAGCATTTAACGCTCTTTGTATTACCGTTAACACTTCAAACACTCCTTTTTATAAACTGTTCCTATATAAGTAGTTGCAAGTAATGAAAATTTATAAAACAAAAATCAAGAATGTTTGCATCTCTCAATTTGTAACTAATCATAATCATAAAAAAACTAGCAACCAATATAGTACATACAATATCATAAAAAGTCACAACAATAATAACATAAATAAAAAAATATGCATATATACATACATATTTAAATCATAGAAGAGTAATAAAAAAAAGAGGTAGCAAAAGATTTGCTCTATAAGAGAAAAAAAAGAATCATAAAATCTACACGTACAACAAATATCGTTTGTATATAGTAAATAAATTAAATTTAAATGCATAAAAAAATTTAAGTGATCTGCAAGTACATATGAATATATTTAAAATATTTCAAAGAATTTTGAAAATAACCTTAAGCAAGATAAAAATATTAATATAATGATACGTAAATTTGTATTGTAAAAGTACGATAAAAATTTGTAATTTTTATAGCTCATAATTGTAAAAACCAAAATTTAAAAAAAAGTCCAAGAAATATTTATTTCAATATTTGTGTGCGAAATCAAAACATTATTTGTAAAGCAAATGTCTATTTCTAAGTGCAATCGACTTCAAAAGCAAAAATCTCTTTGTATAACTATAATTTTGTATTTAAAGATTTTTTATATGCATATACATATTTATATCTATTTCATGAACTTTTTCGGATGGTGCGCATTATGAAATGATCCGGCTTGCAAAATATCCATATCAAGTGTTAAAGTTAATTTTAAAATATCTTCCTTTTTAGCTAGTGTGTCCACATTTTTCATTTATTTGCCGCCAAATTAAATAATTGGTTAATAATATTTTTCTTTTGATTCCACGTATTGTATAAGTATTGAATAAGCGTACACATACACACATTTGTATTTTACAATTTAAAATGAAAAAACATTTTAAACGAACTTTTGAAATGAAATAAATGAAAATAATAATAATGACCTACAACCTACGCTGCGTAATTTGTTTTATTTACCAATAAAAAAAATTTTGCAAAAATATCGCGTGAAATAACCGCGCGCTAAGAATTAAATTCTAAAAAAAAAAATTCATCTGAGTCACCCTGTTAACACATAAAAGAAAAATTATCTGAGTCACCCTGTTGATTTTCTGATTTTATGCAGCAGCCAATTTTGCCGAATTCTACCAGGCGACCATAAGCGTGCAGAAAGTGTCGCACAAAACTTGCGCCTTGGGGGTATGCTACATTTTCTGGTCACACATGTGCTTCCTGTTCGTAGAGTAGCGCCTCAAGGATAGGCAATGTTTCTGTGGCGCTCAGTGGCTGCCAGGGATTTTTAACATAAAATGTGCAACTCGCATTTTCACAAGGCCACCAGGAGTGTACAGAAAGTGGCGGCAAATGGAAAATAGTAACAAACTGAAATGTATATTTTGTTGTTGGTCAGAATATGCAAAAGCTTTTAATGCAAAACCACTAACAAAAAAGCGCGTTTTTGTTGGATCCTTGGTTTTTAGCCCCTATATGCAAGTTTTTGCGTGTAAATAGCGGAAATTCACAATATTTGCATAAAATATGCACCAAATCTAATTTCTACCACAAATTTCAGCTTCGCCCGCTGCTATTTTCACAAAAATCACAACACTTTTCACATTTGTTTTAAAAAATCCTTTTATATTTTCTTTTTCCTTGTACAACAAAGCGTGTCCGTAAGCCGGCGGCCAAACAACACTACCAATTTGAAATTTGGTATAGCACAATCCGCGCCAAATTCAATGTAAATTAAACTATTTACTAGATGAACTGAGCAAATCAGTCCGGTTTCCATGTAGCAATTTATTGTTCCTTGGTTTCACGCAGACGACGCACAGCCGAACGTACGGAAGCTGCGGCGGTGGTGGAGTATACCCAAGCGCCACCGGCAACAACACGCTTACAGCGTTTGCAGGACCAGATACCAACGCAAGCACGTTTCATCGAATCCTATTCGAAGAGAGATAAAATTAATTAGTATTTAAACAGAAAAAGATAGCTCGATGCAAACTTACCTTGCCGCAGAAGGTGCAGGTGTATTTTGAATGCTGTGTTACCTCCATCTTCTTGACCATCTTACGCAGGGAGGCACCATAACGGGTACCATATTTACCTACGATTCCAACCTTCTTGGTGCGTTTGGCCTGGAAAGTACAAAAGAGAATTTAAGCATATTAATAATCATCGTATTTGATAATCGATATTGTCTATATAAACACTTAGTTAAATTTGTTAAAAAGTTCAAATATCACAGCACGTTTACATTAAAAACATTAAGCAAGCATATTACTGCATTTTTCACTTGAATTTGTTTTTCTTTATTTTTGGATTGTAATAAAATTATCCGATTTATTTATTCCGTACCATTTTTAAGTTGTTGATCTGTCAAAAATTCAACCGGAAAGAACCAAACGTCACTTGAAGTTGGCTATTATTCCTACGCTGACAGCTGCCACATAATAGTATTGCCAGAAATATGTGTTAATGTTATATGTCTTATACAGTGATGGCAGAGATATTTGGGCTCATCGCAAAATTAGGCGGGAATTGGGAAAAGGGTAATTGAAATTATTATATGAAATTTTAATGTACTAAATTAAAAAAATAATAACTAAAGTATCAAACTTGAGCTAAAATCTTTAGACGCACCCATTAAGTGTAAAATTTTGAATTAATTTTATTTTACAAAATCCGTATTTAGGTTAGAAAGTATGCATCTCATTTTATATTAGTTATTGTATGTTTCATTTTCAGAAAATAGTTTACCATGTTTTATATTTATATTAAAATTTTTATTTAAAAATATGTAAAAATTTGTATCTATAAGTCTTCTTATCCTAAAGCCGCAAGAACGAAATTATTATAGGTTCACACGGTTAAAGGTGATAATAACAAGTTGTGGCGTGATATACAATTTTTATGAAATGATAAAATTGATCAGAAACCACAAAATATTTTTGTTAACAAAAGGATGCCATATTTGCTTATTAGACGAAAATTTTTTTAAGTAAAAAAATACGAAGCCTTATTCAAATTTAATTTGTATGCTATGTGCTTATAACATAAAAGCAGGATCTCAATAGCTTCTAAAAACTATATACGCAATTCTGAAAATATATTTCAATTAGGTTCACTTCGATTAATTAACAAAAAAGGGCAAATATACTTCAAATACAAATTCCCTAAATCTGTGAACCGCAAACAAGCTTAATCGTGTGGCAACACCGATCAGCTGGTAATCACTTGTTTTCGTTTTGTTATGATTTATCGCAAAAATATATGACAGTGAACTATTTAAATATTGATAAAACTGTGGAAAAGTGATTACTCTTTAATTAGCGTCAAACGAGAAGAACGAAAATATAAAAAAGGCCAAAAATACATTAAGAACAAGTAATAAACAAATTTATTCCACATACGCAAAAAAGACTATTGGTATCGTGGGTGTGCAGATAGTTGGATACTTTTTAGGAAGTTGAAGGTATTTTGTGATTTACAATAACAGCAAAGCATATATATTATGATCAGGCGTATAAACAAATTGTTTCATTTAAGCTACGTCAGAAGTATGGGCGAATCGAAGTGTTATACACTGCTAAGAGATCCTAGTACATATACACCAGATACAATTGACTTGAACAAAGATACAAAGGCGGCTGCATATTGGTTCCCTTGCTTTCGTGACTTGGTTGCAAAATTTGCCACACAGGCAGCCGAAAGTCAATGTCAAATTGACGATACAGCCACAGAACGAGCGGATAATTTCCGTAAATCCTATTTAGCAAAACTGGACGAATACCAAAGAAATACAGAAACAAATGCGGCCAACAATGTTGTGCTGGGTATACGTGAATTGCTAGAATTGAATGAGACGCAATTGCGTTTATTTGGTTTTGATGATCCATGGAAACAACAAAAACTATTAGAAAACACTGCTGCCGTTGCCAACTTAAAAAAGCGGCTGGAAGAATTAGATGCCATCGATGACAATGCAGCACGTTGGACAGAGCTGGTACGCGGTGTGCTTGCTGGTAACATGTTCGATTGGGGTGCACAAGCTGTTGCGAGTATATTGAATGAGGATACAAATTTCGGTTTGCATGCAGCGCTCGAGCGTATACAAAAGCGTCCTTGGCTTATAGATAACCTGGACGCTTGGTTGCAACGGTTGCGTGGCAATGCGCATAAATGTGCGCTTATTTTCGTTGACAATAGTGGCGTAGATGTTGTGCTAGGCATGCTGCCATTCGTGCGTGCACTGCTGCAACGTGGCACCAAAGTGCTATTATGTGCAAATACCGAACCTTCATTGAATGATGTGACAAGCGGGGAGCTGTCCGAACTCTTGGATAAATGTTGCATACATTGCAGCGTACTCGCAAAAGCAAAGCAAGAGCAAAACTTATTAGTGTATGCGAATGGACAGAGCGGTCCCTGCTTGGATATGCGTACATTACCGATTGAGTTATGCGATGCTATACAAAAACATGAGACTGACTTGCTGGTAATTGAAGGTATGGGGCGTACGCTGCATACAAATCTCTATGCGAAATTCAAATGTGAGACACTTAAACTGGCTGTCATAAAGAATAAGTGGCTGGCAGAGCACTTGGGCGGTGATACCTTTGCAGTTATATGCAAATACGAAGATGCAAGCTAGTTAATACCACCTATGTTATACTACCGTTTTATTTGAGATTAGATTATCTATTTTGGACTACTTGTATTAAAGAGATGGCGACGCGTTATAATCTTGAAATGTGCGTGTGTGTTAAACAAAGCCGAATTAATCGTTTATTATCGTCACGTATGTATGTAGTAGATATGCCAGATAATACGCACTAATAAACTAAAATATGCATGCAAACATCAAAACAAGAAAATGAAAATTTTCGATATGAGAAGATATGATAATATTTGTGTCAATGACCAACTGCTGAATGATCTACTATAAAATACATATAAACAATATATTACTTGTTGAAGAAACACATTTTAATGATATATTTGTAGAAGGCAAACGCGCGTTTTCGAATTTAGTCTATGTCAATTGTTGTGAACAGAATAAAATTTGTAATTTTACTAAAAAAAAAAAACAAAAAAATACTAAACTATATAAAATAATCATTCAGTATACAATGGAGCAGTGCGTTTAATTGTCTTTTATCACACGTTTTTATCGTATAATCGGTATTCATAGCTAATCTAGGGAAATCTACAGATGTCTGTGTTTATTTTAGTTTTAGTTTAGTTGCCTCTGTTAAAATATTTGCTGTGCTTAAGTGCGCTAACGCTTAGCTGTTGTTTAGTAACATGTGTATATAATAACATTTTGTTTTCAAATGATATCGTATGATGGCCCTGTGCTTTGTAACACTCAGAAAACGATGAATAAATGATCAACGTGACGAGCTGAGACGTTTTAGCGTTGACTGTCTGTATATACAGTAGTTTTTGAGATAATGATTTAAAATTTGTCATACATCGCTTTCTTTCCCAGAAACTGCTCATTTGCCAGTACTGTCGATATCGCACCCTTACAGCTACCGTACAAACTGATTTACGAACTCAAACTCTTGTATGGAAAACTTTTATTAAGGTTTCGGTGCAGCCGAAGTGAACAGTTCTGTTTTTGTTGTAGGAATACCTCTAAGGGTTTTTGAGTTACGGAAACAAGTGTTCCGATCACTTTTAAATTTTTAGGTTATAGTTCTCCATGTTCTGCATATAGGTTCTTTAAACATTGAACCATTTTTTTGATCTGATCAAAAATCAACTTCGGTAGCCCGTCGTCATTTTGTCAATTTTTGATTATTTTTTATGTTAGAACAATATGTTCTAGTCGAGATTGTTTTTAGGTTTGAACTACGGAAAAGGCCGAAATCTCTTTGTCACAGCAGTTGTGCCTCTTAATTTAAGTCAGAAATTAGCGCCCCAGCTTATCAGCGTTACTATAAATGTAGTTACATATACATATGTACAGGATTTGTACGGAAAGTAATAGGACTGAGTCGATTTAAAAAAATTTATGGAACCGATCGTTAAAATTCTTTAGAAACTTTCAAAAGAGACCCCTTCGGCGCCGATGCAGCGCGCCAGCGCACTTTCCAAGCATTGAAGGCGTCACGGAAGGCAATCTCCGGAATAGCCTTGAGAGCCTCCACCTTGGCTGCTTGGATCCCCTCTGTCGTTTCAAAATGCTTGTCTTTCATCGGCCTTTTCAGGCAAGGAAAAGCCCGGGGGCCACATCTGGGCTGCGGGGCGGCTGCGGAACCGTTGGGATGCTGGCTTTGGTTAGGTAGCTGTTCACAAGAAAGGTGGTGTGAGCCGGGGCGTTATCGTGGTGCAACTTCCAATCGGCTACGATGTCTTGGACGGTTTGTCCAGGAGGAATAAATTCATGGTGGAAGTTATCACTTGGGAAACACACCACTTCTTGCTAAAGCAACATCTGGGTAAGCCTGCTGGATCATATCAAACGTCTATGTCGCAGATTTACCGAGTTTCACACAGAATTTAATGGCGTAGCTATACTCTAAAGCACGCTGCTCTTTCGTTTTGCACTACGCACAGAAACACGTCGCATGAAAGCGTTTGTTCTGACTTTTCAGTAGCGCGGAAACAACTGATGAGCCGCTCGTTCGTTAGGTAGGAACGCCCTTTACTGAATCCAGTCGGTGCGCGCACGCTCCGAAGTACAGTCGCGGCGAAAGAAAATCAGTCCTATTACTTTCGGGACAAACCCTATATTTATTTTACAACATAGTTTGTTGCTTACGAACACATAATTCAAGCGCTACAAATTGCCACCTAAAACTTCATAATCTCCTACAGCAGTAGAGCAAGCTGTTGCGCGGGTAAAAGACAAGCCATTGAGCGGGTTCGGATAGTGCGCGACTTCAGAACTTCCAATGCCATAGTGGTGAGACATGATTGCTGACCAATTTTAAAGTGTAATTAAAATTAACACAAACGGCTGTTTCAGTCTAGCCGTGAGACAGTCGTGGTGCTGAGCCATGGCAGAGACAGACGAACAGCGAAACTAGCAAACTATTAAAGCACGTACAAATATTCTACATTTCTTATGTATACATATGTACGCATGCATTTCACTAGCGTCGTTGCCATAATCCGTTTTAGAATGGCTTTGTTCAACGCTCATACTGTATGTAAGTATGACGCAGACGCTGCAAACTTTTGCCGACGCACACAAATTCCACTAAAAACGATTCACATCAGAATCATTGGCTTGTGGTGCTGCAATGAAAAGTTTGGCGTTAAAAAATCAGCTATTGTCGTCGGCGCTTTCAGCGTGCAGTGTCACCAAACAACGTTGCAGTTGCTGACGACATTCAAGCAAGCTGCAGTTTGACGCTGCGCTCAGCACATGGCTGCAATTATAATTTGGCCGTATGCAACTTTTTGTCTACGATTACACGCTTTAGATTTGTAGATTTCATAAATTACGTAATTCTGTGGCTGAACTTTTTGATATTGTAGACTTGTCGTCCAAAAAAAAAAAAATATTTAAAATTTTTTTTAAATTAAATATCAAGCCATTAAACCTTAAAACTAAGTATCACCAGCAAACGAAGCAAGTGCTTAAAGTCAACTCTTTTTCCTTTCTTCGAGTGCACTTACTGCATCCTTTCTTTGGTTTCTTTCGAGCCAGTCTAATGCTGATTAATCGCACTTTTTTCTCGCTTTGTGCGCACAAAATTTCGCCGCAGCAGCAGAAGCTCTAAAAGAGCAAAAGTTCTAGCCACCACTTAAGCCAGAATTAATTGATATTTATGTGGCTCATTTGAATTACTTAATACGGCGCGAGTGTGAGCTGCGTTGCCGGCACAAGAAGAAAACATATAAAGTGAAAAGTTTTCGAATTAAAAAATGCAAATGAAAAGAAATAATTTGCTGGTGTGCATGGAGAGACAAGGAAGCACTAGCGAGAAAAATGGAGATTACAATAGATTTACATTTGGGAAAAGCACAACTTTGGTTATGCAAAAAAGTTGGGAAGTTTGCTTTAAATTTGGAATAGTAAATTTATATTTTGAGGCAATCTTTGAGGGTAAAGCACAAATGCCAAAAGCTTAATATAAAAATATACATGAATTATTGGGCAGTCGAAAAACTCTTTTCGTATTTCTATATGTAATGAACCGTAATGAACCAAATATGTACCATTTTGGTCGACCACTCATTCCATCAGTGTAAAACTTTTCTGGTTTTTCGGCGAAAAACTGCGAAAAGTAATTTTCACAGGATTCTTTTGAAACCAACTTTACTCCATTAAGAAAGTTCTGCGTTTACCGAAACAAATGGTAGTCCGATGGTGCAAGGTGGATATATGAAAACTTCCCAGCCAAGCTCTCCCAGTTTTCGTAGAGTCATCAAAGATGTGTGTGGTCTAGCGTTGTCCCGATGGAAGACGAAACCCTCTCTGTTGATTAGTTTTGACCGTTATTTTCCGACTATTATCACTATTTTAATTAATATATGATATAAATATCAAAACTACTAGAAAAAAAAAAATAAATAAAATTTAAGCAACCACCAACACTTTAAAAAGGTCTTAGAACGCATCAAGACTATTTAATAAATAGGAATCAATCACCAATTACCAACCACAATCAATATTTAGTAGCCAATTAAAATGATGAAAGCGAAAAAAATAAACAAAATGTGAAAGAGAAGAAAGGGAACTAAATCTGATATTGGCTAACAGTGGTGGCACTTAGAATCAACCATATATATTGTCTCCTTGCGCAGCCAAAAAAATGAAAATAAAAGAACGAAAGTAATATAATAAAAGAAATCATACTTTCCAAAAGTCAACAGCGTGCAATGATCTGCAAAAAAAAAAAAAAAGCGCTTGACGACTTTTGCGGACAGCGCTTAAATAAGTTGTAAAAAAATATAAATAATCTCCTTGCCTCAGAAGCAGCGGCCAAACAGTTTAGATGACTTTCAGTTTTCGCATTTTTTCTTCAAAATACTGCAGCATTTCTCTCAAATTTATTTTGATATCTTAGACTTAATCTAACATTTTTGTTATGACTTCATAGTACATACAAACACACACACTTCTTTCTCAGCGCGCCTTATCACATAAACGCTCTTCTTACTGCCTTTGCTAGTTATTTTTTGAAAAATAAGTAAAATTGTGGCGAGCACAATGTGGCGCTGAAATTGCTTTTCAATTGATGTTTTCATTCTGTGCAAAGTTTTCTATTTTCTCTTATTATGATTTTTATTTCATTTTTCATACACTTCCTCAGTTGGCCAATTACCTTAACGATTACGAGCGATTAAACGAATTGCTGCCACACGCCACTGCAGTTGCTTCCTTCCTAGTCGCTTCCTTGGCATCTGTTTCTATGTGTGTGTGTGTGTATGTGTGTTTGTGTTCGTTGCGTGCGTTGGTGTGCCATGCGACAGTAAATCAAGCAAAGCCAACGGAGCGTATGAGTGACTTATTTCCACACACTTTTTGCTCGTTCTCGCTCACGCTCTCCCTCTCTATCACTTTCTATTCTTAGTCAATTACTATTTGTACCATTTACGATTTTTATTTTCCTTCAATTACTCAGCTAATAAATCTTCACCTTAGGATTTTAAAATATAAACACATATACATATATATACCGGTATTAATAAGTATAAAAACTAGTATAAATAAATAAAGTGATACGGAAGTAAGGTGTATAAATTGCAATAAATATTAAGATTGCTTGCCACTAAAATATTTTTTTGTGAATTTTTATTTGAAAAAAAAAAAAATAAATAAAACCAATTATTATTTCCACATTTTTGAGCTGATTGTTGTTGTTTAATTGCAAGAGATATTGAAAACAAATGTCGGATAGGTGAGTTTCTATGGAAATATGTGGGTAAGGTAATGCCAGTATAAATTATATGTCAATAAAATTTGAACTTTTTATTTAAATTGAGGTAAAATCATTTAAGGGATTAAAAAAGTCGTTTCTTGTCAAAAATGTATACGTCAGCGTTTAAAAACCAAAAAACAATTATTACAATAGATAAATATAGCTAATTATCGAAGGAATAACCCAAAAAAACCCTTTATAAAAAAAATGTACATTTCACAGTAACTTAAAAAATTGAATTGTTTTTTTATAAGAAATCATTACACTCTTATTGGAAAACTCTGTATCTGTCGGGTCAAATTCCCGAAAAATAAGGTGACATTGTATATATTTTGAAAATTCTTTATTTATTCTTCCAAATAAATTTCAGCATTATTTCAAACACTAATAAATATTTTGACCTGAAATTTGACATAAATGTGACTGAGAGTACTACCAACCTAAAAAAAATAATTCTCCAAATCCTTCGACGCGCGCAGTTCAAATTCAAATGTCACCTTATTTTTTGGGCACAGAGTATGGATACTAGGGGATCTGGCCAAGTGTTGCTGTGGTATACATTTTATACTATTCAATACAGTGAAAATTTTATTTACGAATAAAGGCGAAATGTTTTTGTCGGTATAAGAATCTAAGGGATTGCACTTGAGGTCTAATTTTGAATATGTTTATACAAATAAATTTCATTGGAAATAAATAATAAATAACATATATCTGTATATTCGATAATCACTCATCGATATATAATATAAGCATACAGATTTTTGTGGATATAACCCTTTAAAGTTACTATAAAAGAGTCGACAAAGGCATTAAATTGATCTGCATTGTCATCTGACTATTTAACAAACTTAAATCACCGGGGAAACCGATTTGAGTCAATTGAAGACATTAGACTTGAATCGCTACACGATTGAAGATTATTACGGAAATTGACTTTCACAACTTTTTGAGGATTGGAAAAAACGTTGGCCTTGTAGTAGACGACATAGATTTTGAAGAATAAATTAAGAATTTAAAAATATTGAACAAAAACTTACTATTTTTATTTAAATTTGAAGCTAATAAGAACTATAATCCTTTTTGAAGATAAATATCCGGCCAGCAAAATCACACTTATCATGCATGAAATGGCATTTTCCAAATTAATTTACATGAGCGTACATATGAACAACAAAGATATAATTGCAACACATGCAAATTTTATTACTTACATTTTATTTAAAATTTACATAAAAGTCTTTCACTTGCATGATTTCAAGAATAAATGAGCGTGTTGTTTTTGTAAGCACTTGCTTGCAAACATTTAATAATTCAAACAATATAAGATTGCATGTTCTTTGCTGGCTTATTTACTTGTTTGTTTAACAAATGGCAGGTTAAATACTCTCAACCATTTCCGGTTACTGAAATTTAGGCGCAATAACAAAGTAATTAAACTTTCTTTAATTAAATGAATGATTGAGTTGTTCAAATTCAAATGAAGCTGAAAGCAATTAAATAATCAATTTGAAATAAATTTTGCCAGAATATATATATTTCATTATTTTTGCTAAAATTTTTATGAAGATATTTAAAATTCTCTTGACTGCCACGACAAATGAAAGAAAGTATTTTTTCTAGGTTTAAGCGAAGTGGAATTTCCGGATGGTGAAATAAGAGCAAATTAAGCGACTTATTTTGCTGGGGAGATATTGAATGATTTACCGAATGATCCAGGATGGAGTTGGAAAAGCCGGGTATTCAAGTAAAGGTATTAGATAATTCGACACATGTCAGCATCAGTATCGATAAAAGAACAGTAGATCAAAGGTTTAGGCCGGCCATGGTAATAACCACCTAGGGTAGCCAGTAGCATGGCAAAACGTGATTGTTCAATTTTATATTGAAAACAAGTTAGATAGCAGACCTCATTTATCTATGGTTCTTTAAAGATCAATAAGGTTTGTTCGCTTAGGGACATCTAAGTATTTTCAGCACATGTATAACGTATTGGTGAGCTCTCTCTTTTTGGGATTGTCATGAAGTCCTTTACTTTACTCTCCCTCGCTTGAAGGTTCAAGGAGAGAGTGGGGTCGCTTTATACTGTTGTAGAGGAGTAATTGGGAACAGGTGGGGCCTCTAACCAAAGTGTTGCCCTGTCTCTATGAAACCATAGTTAAGCCAATAATATTACTGTGATCGTAGTTTGGTGGAGGGTTCTTGGAAGGCCGTCATTGGCATCCGTGGCACTAAGAACTACCTTAACAATTTCAGTCAATGTCATTCTGCATGTTGTACTTGTACACATAGCTGATAGGTGCTTGGCGGCGAAGGCTGTTATTACGCTTAGAAAAGCTGGAAATTTTCCACTACTTCGATTGCATTCTTTCCCATTCTGCACCGCAAAACTTTCTCCTGACGGCTCCTTCTCGGCTCAAGTTAACTCTAGTTTCAGATTACCGGAGCACTTTCATGCGAAGGTGGCCGACATAAACGTAGCAGTAAGTGTACTTCTCTGGAGTGCAGCCTTCTTCAGATAAGTGTGCAATCGCTCCCTCTAACACCATGACCATGCTGATTGTGTGCTCAAAGTTAGCCGAAGAGTGCAATAGCTTCAAGTTTCTTGCGTTGGATCGTTGGGCCTCCAGTGAGCGTTCGTCAACAACCAGACATTGATCAATATGTTTACATGCGCAGAGGCTCAGAGTTCTGTTGGACGCTCATTGTCAAAACTGTATGGAGGAAGGCGAGGTGGAATCATCTTGTCACCTCCTCCTATATTGCCAGCATTTTGCTAGACTGAGATTGAAATATCTCGGATAGATATTAACATCCTTAATAACGTTATTGTAAGCACAAAGCGATTCGTCGATCGCCGAGGATCTGACGATTTCACATTTTTGGAGTTTTTGGGTAACACAAGTTACGAATTTCTGTCAAAGTGAGATTTAACGAATTGGGATCAATCCTACGAACTAATCTTTTTTCTTGTATGGATATAAAAGACTTAATGGCTCAAAATATTTAAACTCTACGAATACCAATCTGTTAAGAATGTTCAAGGCTTAACAGTAACGCTTACAAAATACGATTCATAAAAGCGTCAATGTGCTCCCAAGTATATTTAACAACAGTTTTTTTTGTTACACATTACATATCTTATGGCAATATAGTTCATGTTATGCAATGCAGACCCCTAAAAGTAGACAACAAGAATGTAGCAAACATTTTGCGGTCTCCACCACAACTGACGCCGTGCTCACACGTCACATTATGGCTTGCAATGCCGGCATTATTGCCGCATAAAATTCACGTTGAATAGCGGTACGCTGTAACACTTGCAAATAGTTGGGCAACAGACAGCAACGGACCGCGGTACGCCAACGGTGTGCCTTGCCAACAGTTTGGTACGTTTGCCGGCAAAGGGGGCGGCGGAAAGGCCGGCAGTTAGCCAGCCAGCCAGTCAACCACAGTGTTAGCAAAGCTGCTGCGGCTCGCCAAGGAATTTCTAGCGCCAAAACGTACAACAATAGAATGGCAGTGAGCTGGGGTTGCGATACTGGCGGCGGTAGTGGCGGCAGCAGCTGGAACAGCTTAGCGACAGTAACTGCAACAAATTGCTGGCAACACACACGACACAACAGCCAACATCTTGCCAGCTGTTTGAGCAGTGCACAAATACCGAGAATAAGTGCCACATACACACTGGCAGATACGCCGAGACGCTAACAGACAAATCAATTACGAAATGCAAGCAAAAACAACAAAAAAAAATTAAGAGAAAATAAAAACATATAAAACCGTGTGGATTAAGGGGATGGAGGGGTTCGCAAAGTGTGAGTAGGTGGAGAATGAAGCCACACAGGCATGCGGCCAGCACGACATGTGCAACGTGGCGTACAAGCAACATGGAATGCTGTGCGGGCTCTTGCATGAAGTGGCAAGCAGTTCGCCGCCGTCACCGCTCAAGGCACAGGAAAAGGAAGAGGAAAATCAGCAAGCCATGTTGTACATGTAGCTTGCGTAGCATGTGCATGCCGTTATGCTGGAATGTGTGCAAGGAAGAAGAAATGTGCAACAGCAGTTGTTTTTGCTGCAGCAGGCAAATGACGGCCAGGTGAGAAAAATCAGGCATGCAAGCGTGTGCAGAGATACTCCGTTGGCTGTGGAAACCGGCAAGAAGGCAAACATTCGCATAAATTGCAATGCGGACTCACAGTCAGGTGAGCAAGCAAGCAGGCAGGCAAGCGGCCAACCAGCCATCCTGCCAGCAGTGATAGACACAAAGGTCGACACGCAGTCAACGCGCTGGCAGGCAGTTCGGTTATCCAATTCCATTATCGCGTGCATTAAAACGATTTTTCACGTGCGTGCCCGGCTTCTTTTTGCACCGCCTTAACATTCCACTCTGCCATGGGTTTTACTCCTCGTTTGCTTTGCCGGCAATTTTTTCTACACAATCTCTCTTCCTGCAAGCGCTTCGCTTTGGCAGTATGCACCTCGCCTTGCATTGCCTGCCGCATAATGGCAATGGCAATTTTTATTTAACTCTTATTAAAACAGGCGTGAAAGCGATAATGGTCCTTCGGGGTTGTGGAGAGCTTGGCAATAGTCGCCGTGACGTGGTGTGACCTGCTTCTGCGGTAGGCAGGCGTTGCTGCAGGCAGTCGCGGTTGATACGAGTAATATAGTGTGGCGCTTGTAGTGTGGAAATTGGCGAAATTAAATAAATGTCGATGTGTGTTTGTGTGTGTGCATGCGGTTAAAGGTGGATACAATGAAAAAGCGATCTGCGCAAATTGCAAACTAAGTGATGAAATGTATAAAATATTGCGAATTCAGTGCAGGCATGGATTTTTCGGTTGGACTCAATGGCATACGATAGTAAAACTGCAAGCTTACAAATTCCACTTCTAGCATTGGAAAACTGACATATCTAGCGTTATTGTGTTAAATTCTCAAGTTGTTCAGAGTTAAAGTTTTGTTCGAGTTTTCAACTTTTTCTTTGAAAATTTCCCACAATATTTGCAAAATTTGTTTTTCAATGATGATATGGCAAGCCTAACTGAAGAGAAATGTTTAAAGAACGGGAAAAAGTATTGTGTCGTTTGCTCTCTATCTACTTTTTTAGCGCTTTTATTGAAAAAACCTTTATAAAAAAAAAAGGTGTTGAAAATACGCCGTTTTGGCACGAGCGCCTTAATGAGGGAAATAAATATAGAATTAATGAGGGAAATTAATACAGAAAGTTAGCGGTATAGAGTAGAACAATTTTAAAAATTCGCAAACAGTCTTAAAAATTAAAAATTTCTAGGCTATAACTTCCAAATGGGCGCTCTTTCTTTAGAAAATGGCAGGAATTAAGGTTAGTTGGAATATAAAATGTTGAACTAGATAGCTAGTGAACAAAATTCTCTCTCTATAATCAAAATTTAAGTTTACATTGATTTGAACAGTTACGAGAGGAAGTTCTTATGCTGTCGATTGGACGTGGTCGAGCTCTCCCAGTATAAGCTCAACCAACTGAAGGAAAGAAGAAATGTCTACCGTGCTTACACGATTTTGTGGTTTAGAACACACATGGACTTTTAGCTGAAGTCTAAATTTTTAGTTGGAAATTATCTGTGTGAAATCTGTTAAGCTCAGTGTAGCAGTGCAAAAACAAATATTTCTAGTGATAATTATAGCTTTTTGAAGCAAATGCTTTTCAGCACCGAGTAAGCATACATTTGAGAATATTCTCCGGAAAATAGCTTTTAAGATATGAGCGTATTTGTGAGAATTTTTAACTGGGTTTAAGCGGCTTCTAAATTAAAGGTATTTTTCTGGCAACGAGGATTTTAGAGTCCGTGATCAAAATTACTTCCAAACGGATGGACTGATCGGCTTGAAATTTTCACACGCCCTTCTTAGATGTATAGTATTTGCTCAGATGAGTAACACTTTTATACTACTGACATAAAAAAGGAAGGACTAATTCGTATATGGGAAAAGACTTTTTCGACTAGCTAATATATTTCGTAATTAATTTATGAAGTATTTTTTTAATATTTTCACTAATATAAATTAATATTTATATACCACGCATACAAGTATATTCACGGAAGCTAACTTTCATTTCAGAAACGCCATATGAAGATGCAAATATATTCAGTTACATAAAAATATGCGCGAGCAACAGTTTGCTTATCGCAGCAACCGGCAATTTTATCAAAAGGTTGTGGTGGTGCTCACGTACAAGGGTACTTGAGACGATATTTGATATTAAGACGACGTAGCATACATAGCATATATACAGATATGCAGATACTAACTATGTAAATAAACACATACACACTCATATGTATATGTATACACACTGACATACATATAATGAATATATTTTGCTGGAATTCTTTGCCTGAATATCCCCGACTATTAACCAGGCGAAAATGCAACTCACTGTCTGACTTTGACATTACTGCCTCCTAAAAAGTTGCTCTTATTCGCCATTCACTTCAATGTAAATTTCATCACCTTCCACCCAACCCGTTAGGTTACGATCAATTCGATATTTATTATTTATGCATGTACAAGTATGTACATATGCATTCACACATGAAGCACAACCATACACACATACATTATTACTCGTTGCGGGCGCAGAATTTATGTCTTGCGTATTTTTATTGCAAAATATTACCACAGACAATATTTTCATGAATATTCCTTACACATTTTCGCATCACGCTTCCAACTGAGTGTGTAGGCGTGACTATTGCTTACGTTGTTACGTGCGTTTGCGTGCGTGTGTCTGCGTTATCGTTATGCCTTTATTTATGTGCTTATTTCCTCGGCGGCGTATTATCAGTTGCAGGATGGCGCAATCAAACTTTGTGTGTCTGTGTCGGGTTGCCGTATTAGTTCGCATGCTCGAATAAGAGTGCTGAAGACGTTTCTGATATTGTCGAGTTATATATTTATGCCTATAATTTGTATATCTGTAATAATAGAAAATGCTCTGCATACAATCCCAATGGGAAATTTTTGAAAAGCCGTTAAATGTAATAGATACCAAAGTATTATGATTGTAGGGGCGGGTTGGTACCAGACGAACTAGTTATCTTATATCAGATAGACAGACGGATATTATGAAATATACTCAGCATGTCACGCCGATCATTTATATATGTATATACCTTATAGGGTCTCCAACATTTGCTACTGAGTGTTACAAACCCTTTTCAAGGTACATAAGTTAAGATTTTAATATCACCTTTCCGTTTAAATATTTCTAATTTCCTGCCGGGATTCTTTTCTTCTCCATAAAGTCAAAAGTCTTTATTACATAGAGCGCATATGCTGAATTTACATGTGATTTTGTCGGTTACACAATCATGATATCAGTATATACCTACACTACTATGGATACATATTTATTCCGCAGATGGTAGCTTTCCTTAGCCACATCCAGCTGAGGCCTGCGTCTCACATAAGTTGCCTTTTATGTAGGTATGTCTGGCATATAAGCTGAAATTGCATTCACAAATTTCCTATAAAATCTTCTTATCGACGAATTGCATGTGCATGCAAGAGGCTTGCGATTGCAAACAGAAAAAGGAAGAGTTATACAAGTTCTAATCGAAAAGGATTTGCTGATATTACTCAATGTTTGCAAGAGTATACATTTTTGCAACTCACATATTTTTATAATGGGTGATCTATTTTGAGGTTTCCTACTTTTTCAAAGAAAAAAAAAAAAAAACACAAAAACTTCAAATATAATGGAGAATGTTTATTATTATTCGAAAAGACTTTCTTTGGAATTTATTTGGTAAAGATTATCTCCCACAAATGTTGACCGCGGCTTCGTCTCAGATGGTCCGTTCATTGGGTCTAATTTTCGATGGCTCGTTTGAGAAATTCGACTGTTTACAAGGCCTGAATCGAAGCAGGATTGTCCACGTAGGCTTTGGACTTTACATGTCCACACAGGAAAAAGTCTAACGGTGTGATATCCTACCATCTAGGTTACCAATCGACCGTCCCAAAACGTGATATTTTCTGCTCACTTTTCTATACTCTCGCAACAAAGTTGCTAAAGAGAGTATTATAGTTTTGTTCACATAACGGTTGTTTGTAAGTCCTAAAACTAAAAGAGTCAGATGTAGGGTTATATATACCAAAGTGATCAGGGTGACGAGTAGAGTTGAAATCCGGATGTCTGTCCGTCCGTAAAAATTGAGATATCATGATGAAACTTGGTACACGTATTTCTTGGCTCGATAAGAAGGATAAGTTCCAAGATGGGCAAAATCGGCCCACTGCCACGCCCACAAAATGACGGAAACCGAAAACCTATAAAATGTCATAACTAAGCCGTAAATAAAGATATTAAAATGAAATTTGGCACAAAGGATCGCACTAGGGAGGGGCATATTTCGACGTAATTTTTTTGGAAAAGTGGGCTTTGCCCCGGCCCCTACTAACTTTTTTGTACATATCTCAAAACTTACTATAGCTATGTCAACCAAACTGTATAGAGTCGTTTCTTTTAGGCATTTCCATATAYAGTTCAAAAATGGAAGAARTCGGAYAATAACCACGCCCWCCTCCCATACAAAGGTTATGTTGAAAATCACTAAAAGTGCGTTAACCGACTAACATAAAACGTCAGAAATACTAAATTTTACGGAAGAAATGTCAGAAGGAAGCTGCATCCAGATTTTTTTTTAAAATTGAAAATGGGCGTGGCGWCGCCCACTTATGGACCAAAAACCATATCTCAGGAAGTACTCAACCGATTTCATTGAAATTTGGTATATAATATTTTCTTAACACCGCGATGACATGTACCAAATATGGGTGAAATCGGTTCACAACCACGCCTGAAATCTTGATTATCACTTTATCATGCGAGAGTATAAAATGTTCGGTGACTCCCGAACTTAGCCCTTCCTTACTTGTTTCTCAATAAATCCATTGATTGAAGCGATGTGTGGGAAGTGGCACCGTGTTATTGAAACGAAGAGTCGCCGAGATCAAAGAACGTCAATTTCAGGCGTCAAATCAGAGCGCGATGACGGACGCCTTTGGCGATTACATTCTCACCGGCATAAAGAAATTTGGAACGATGATTCCAGCGGCTCACAAACCATAACAAACCGTTGTTTTTTCTGTATGAAATTGCAGCTCTTGAATCTCTTTAGGTTGTTCTTCGTCTCAAATGCTGCAATTTTGCTTGTTTACATACCTGAGGCAGAAATGGGCTTCATCGCTGAACAAAATTTGGTTTGACAACGTCGTTCCAAGAGCCCATAGAGCGAAGCGATGCTGCTTGGAAAAGTCGAGTTCTTGCAGAAGCTGTATTTTGTACGTTTAATTTAAGATCTCGAGGTAAAATGCCCCAAGGCGTTTCATACGTCAGTCTGAGTTGTTGACCATAAGTTAGGCGAAGCGCGTGAAACACATTCTTTACAGAGCGTGAATTTGTAACGTTGGTTAAACGTAAGTCTTTCATGATGAAATGCCAAACACCACAGAACAAAAATAATATGCAAGCTTGACACGACTCACTCATCTCTCTGTCAAAAAGGCTATTGAAAAACTATCTCTACTGGGACCACCCGTTATAAAAGGAATATAAATAGAAAAGGCGTCAGTTTATGAATGTTAGTTGAATGAAGTTTAAGTGAAATAGAATCCGAAGCGACAGTTATGTAAAACTAATATGCGGTAGTTGTGATAGCATAACTAAAGGGTTGAATTCAAAAAACTAAATATTTATAGTTTATTTATCTTTGAATATTTATATCAATAAATTCGTATTGTATTTTATCAATATTTTATTGACTTACATTGTATAAAATATATATATAGAGTATATATTATACGATATTTGTATGTATTGATTTTAGCTTGCTTGATATTTGGTCATTTCAACCATTAAGCAGTAAAGAGAATATCGGTGGATGGAAAAAAGTTCAAGATATTTAGTTTATGCTGATAGTGCACCAAAATGGCGCATTAAGCGCTAATTGGGCACATCAGAGCGGTACTCTTATTAACTATCTACCTAGGTTATGTTCTTCTCTACACCCTGTAACACCTTGAGGCATTGTAAATGACATTTTATTTTGAAAAATCCCTATATAATATGCATAATAACACTCCAAAGCGCAAAAAAATTCCTCACGTATACAAATTCTCTAGCCCTCTCACTCTTTAGTGATATTTTTACCCTCAAAACGTAAAAATGCACTGAAGCGAGGTGTTCAGGGAGCAGCACTGCACTGTCGCGCAGCGCTAAACAAATGTCAGCGTTGCAACGACACGATTTGAATGTTGCTGTCAACGTTGCTGCCTCCACACTATTGGCTATTTGAAGTGCTGCTGCCACATTATGTTGCAAGCGACCGTTGTCGTGTGGCAGCTAGCGCCGGACTATTGTATTTACAGTTGCTCATTTCGCCAACCTTTCTCCACAGTTGTTTAACTTTTTCATAAGCGAATGCACTTCAATGCAATTACCGAAGTGCAGCTTTTGTGGATGTGCATATGTTCGCTGTGGATGGTAGGTGCTACGGCAGCAGTGTTGCGGCGTGAGCTGGTAAATATTTAGCATGGTGATATAGTGGTAGTAGGTGATTGAGAGCAACGCTCATTTCTGCGCTTTTTTGCAATTTTCACTTTTATATGTTTTTTTAAAGTATGCTGGTAATGTTGAATGGATGATTCTCAGAACGCCATTCACTTGGAAGTGGCCAGAAACGATTTTGTTTTACATATGGCTCAAGCAGCTCAAGACTTCTGGTCTTGGACTAAGTATTTTATGTGTACCCAAAATCATCCATTTGAAGTTGAGCTAAAGTGAGAAGGCGAAAGATCCGTTTTCAGGATCGTGTGCTGGGTTTGGGACCCGCCACGTAAAAAACACCCTCTATAAAAAGAAGAAAATTGTGAACTTTTGGATCGTCTTAACAAAGCAATGGCCCTGAAGCAGTCAGCGCTAACCAATAGTAGTGGCATTGTGTGCCATCGGGGGGCAACGTCAGGTCACATAAATCTGTAGTAACTCAGCAGAAGTTCCGGAAGGCAAATGAACACCATACTACCTGTTCTTGCCTGTGGTGAACGAAATAGCTGGTAAAAAGTTCGTCTCCAGAGAAGTATTAACTTTTTCAAAGCGGAAGAGGTTATCTCTGAGAGTGGAATTATGAAAATTCCTACAAAATGGTAACGATGCTTATATGATCAAGACGTGACCATTCTAAATATGCTACATCAAATCTTTATTTAATGACCATAAAATTATATTTCGATGTAGTACTCTTTCCCACCTAGTTTAACCAAGTATCTATTGTAAAACTGGCTTCAAATTCAAACTACATACATTATCACAGAGTAGTTAACATTCTCAAGTTGTAGCTTGAGTATAACCCTTCAAGAGGACGGAAATGACGGCCGGCCTTATCGTATGATACCAATGTGCTGAAACTCTTATCAGTTGCCATTTTAAGCGCAGGAAGCTGCACACTCGTTCTTGCAAAAAAGCGTATAGTATAAGCTGCTAAGTGACCCTAAAAAAGTTTACATGACTGGCAGCAAGTTGATAACACACACACACACATACACTTACCAGCAAAGCACAGCTGCGAATGGCGAAAAAAGGGAAAAACTAAAAAATGAGTAATCTAAAAATCATGGCTTTAGGGCACTTCGATAAAAGCGGATGTAAATGCTGTGTCCCATAAAGGGCACGATATAATAGAGATTACTTTACTTTTTTCACAAACACGCCAATCGATTTGCTCTACTTTGTATAGTGGCAAAAGCAAAAATGGACAGCAGTTGTCAGTGGGCAAAGTAGCAACAGGATATGCGCACAAAGGCAACAAACACACAAACATGACAAAACGCAAAAAAGTGTCCCCTTTGTACAATTACAGTACATCAAAATGCTATTATGAGCTTTTTACGGCTTAAAAGTGTGTGTATTTTTTAGAGTTACTCAACGTGAGTTGCTAAGAGTTTCATCACTTGCCTGTGTTGAGACATGACTTTTCGTAAGGTTGAAAAAGTACTTTTTGCTCAACCTTGCGTCTTTGCTATGCAGAAAAGTAAGCTCTCAATAGGAAATTAGAGATCTGTTATCTGCGAAAAAGCAATCTATTATATATTTTCTGCTTTTTATTATTACCTGACCTTCTCTGCAATGACCAGCTGCGTTCGGGTTGCCGAACTATACAAAAAATTGACTGTTTTTATGTTTATGTTTTTTATTTATGATATATATTTGCCTTTTTGGTGTCTTTTTGTTGTTGTGACACGTATTGGCAATAATGACGCTGAATTCAAAAATAAATGCTACTCCAGCCTCCTCGCTGTATGATATATTAACTAAATGTGTGATATTAGCATATTAGCCGTCATCGATTCGCAATTTTCTTGATTGCGAATTTGTTATTAATGCCATACCATATTTATTTTACCATATTTCGGATGCCATGGGCTGTTATTTGGAAACTCACAAATTTATTTTTTGCCTTTAATGAGGTTATACATACCTAACACGTTTTGATATACGAACGAAATTTGTGCTCTGGGGAAATGGATAAACCTTATTAAAAAATATCTATAGTTTTCATAGAATTTGTCTCAGTTTTCATATGATTTGCATCAAGTAGGATCTGTGAAAATGAACTTCCTCTTAAATACATCTGCCTTTCCATAACAAATAAGCTCTTTCAATCATTTCTGTCGTCAACAATTTCACTATAGCACACACTTAGGCGCCAGTGACGCGAAAGGTTTCAATAATTAATTAGTAAAACCAACAGTATTTATTAATAATTTGCCAGACTGAAAATGCTGTCAATTTGTAATATTTAAAAATGCACGTTTATTGTTGGGCATTTACAGAACTCATAGCCACTGTTTGCCATTGCCGCTGACATTTCACCACTGCCGCGTAGCCATTAACACCTTTGCATAATTAAGCGCGACATATATTTGTATTGCGAACAATTCAGGGCTCATTTCTGTCACTTGGTGACTGCAATTACTTATGCAATATCAATAACAATTTATTAATAATAAATTTCCGCCACAAAACATTCGGACAAAAGAATGCACCAATGCACACGCACACACACACATCACAATCGGACAGTGCAAAATACGCAAATTATGGAAATTCTGACAATTTTCGCAGAAATCTGCCGGAGCACTTTGCTCACGTGCGTGCATGTGTGTGTGAGTATTGAAATTGCATATTCCGAAGCGCTTATTAAAACAATAAATATTGGCGATTCCACATGAATATGTGATTGTTAGTATATGTATGTCTGTCATACACCGACATACACACATGTCTACACACGCAACATTATTTCACTTGTTTGGCTTGAATGTTGGCCTTTTGGCGCGCTTAGTTGCTTCCGACGCTGACGCCGAAGCCGACGCTGCCAAATCGTGCGGAATTTATGCAAATCACTGGCATAAAGACAGCAGCTGTGCGCGCCGCCTGTTGTGGTTGTTATTGTAAGTGAAGAGCATGGCATTTTGTTGCAGTTGGCTGTGCAACTGTCAAAATTGTTTGCGCCTGCGGTTGCAAATATTGAAAATGCAAAATGGTCAAAGCGGCGTGCCAACAAATGTTGCCACTTCATTTCATTGAAATCGAAATGGGGAAACGTTGTTATTGCCAAAAATTGCTTGTAGCCGAAGTGGTAAGCAATGCATTAGTGAGCATACGCAAATACATTCACACAGACGTGAATGCATGCTTATTGGTTATATAACGCTGGCCATGGGTTTCAGCAGTTGCAGCTGCTACATTTATCGCCACTTTTTAGCCATATTGCCAACCAGTTGTTTCTGTGGTTGTGATTTTAAAATGGTCGGAAACATAGCAAAAATGTATATTGAAAATAAAAAAAAAAACAAAGCACTGTTGCTGTCGAAAATTAGAAAACCACTGCCAGAGGTCGAGAAAATAAAAGCATTGTTACTGGAATTTTTGACAAAAAAAAAAAAAAAAGAAACAAATTAATTTCAACTGCTACGGACCTATAATGTCCTACACAAGTGCATTTTTTATGGCATAAATGGGTTTAAAAGAAACTTTATCTTAATTTTTCGGTTAGTTTGTATGGCAGCTATGTGCTATAGCGGTCCGATCTGAACAAAATCTTCAGATATTTTTGCTTTATCTTGGACTATAATCCATGCGAAATTTCGAGACGATATCTTGTCGAATAAAAAAGCTTTCCATACAAGAACTCGATTTTGATTGGTCAGTTTGTATGGCAGCTATATGCTATAGTGGGCGGATATCGACGATTCTGACAAATAAACAGCTACTTGTGAACCAAAAGTTGTGTACAAAATTTCAGACTGATAACTCAAAAACTGACAGACTAGTTTTCGTATTTAGAGTTGAAGGGAACTGTGTGGAAAATTGAATATACTCTGTAAAGCGTATAAAAAAATACGAAAATACAAAGCTTCTGCGCACATTCATGGCATACATATACAAACAAATACACGCTCATTTGTATGTGTACCGAAAATATTTGTATTTCTAACCTCTGTGGTTGCGCACCGCAGGCTAAACATTGGTGGCAATATTCGAAACCGGAAATTATTTTGCATGCTTTTGGCAAACTTGAAATAAATACTTTACTCGATAGAAAGTACAATAAAAAGTATATACAAACACATACATGTATATTTGTATATGTACACAAAATAGAAATAAATACTTTACTCAATAGAAAATACAATAAAAAGTATCGGTCAGTCGCTTTCCAAAAATAAACACACACACACATAGCCATTCATGCAACATACGTTAAATTTTAAATGATGTGGCATATTGCATTTCAATTTGCAACAACATAATATTTTTCGTTTTTATTTTCATCAAATCAAGCAGTAAGTAAGTTTTGAAATGGAAAATACCAAAAATATGTTCACTTTTAAATTCAACTTAGAAAGCAAAAAGTTTAAAAAAATGTTGATTAATGTTCATAAATGTTATAAAATCAAAGTATTCCTTGTTGCATTGTTTTGTAAAATTTGTTCATGTGCTTTGTTTTTGTTAAATATTTGTAGGTGTATAGGTAGTAACTGAAATGAATATATTGGTGAATTCTGTCAAACTTATCAAGTTGAGGTCACATTCGTTCTCTCTGTAAAACTAAATATAAATTAAATTCTCGAAATAATAACATTTGAGTAGTGGGTCAAAGCTATATGAGCATGCGATCCTCCGCCGTTCGCCAATGATATTGATATCATTGGTCTCAACATCGCGATCGCCTATCTTGATACCGGTATTAACACCAACAACCATGATGCCGTGAAATCTAACGGATTATCACTTTTGCTAACAGATGATACTTTAGAGTGGTAATTGAAAAGTAAAGTCCCCTCTCGAAGAACAAAGACCAAACTCAACAAGTTCCTCATTGTTCCCGTTGTTGTTGTGGAGAAAACATTCCTGCAGAAATTTCAAGGAAAGGTGTTAAGTTCACCGGTCTTTGGCCGGATAAAGATCTCGGTCCATTCCGTTTACTTAGACCTCACTGTCATAGGAACGGTTCATTAGAAATGTCGGCCTTTGGAGTGTTCGAGAGAAGGTGTTTGCGGTTCTTTGCGCATTGGCAACGGCGATAGCGTCTGCGACGTGTTGTCCGGATAGATGCTCCAGTTTCCACTCCAGCTTTGAAGGTATTCGATTCAGTACCCGCCGTTGGAAGCAGAGGAAGAGGAAGACCTCCACTCTATTGGAGAGATCAGGTGGAAGAGGATCTGACTACTCTTAGTATGTTGAATTGGTGCCAAATAGCGAAAAGAAGAAACGACTGCCGCTCTGTTATCCACGCCAGTAAAGAAGAAAATTCCAACGTTTTGGAAAGGCTATTCTCGAAAATGTCTATAACATGTCGGTGAGCTGACGTAAACGGTGGCCAAACCATATATATATTACTGGTCGATTGACAGGGAATAATTTACTATGAGCTGCTCCTCTTCAAAGCCAAGTTCACCTGTCAGCTTGTTTAGAAAGTTCTTGTGCAGTTGAATGTTATGCCTACGCTGTGTTAGGCGAAGTAACCATTCGTAAGAGCTCGGCGAAAATCAGTATATACCATACGAGTACAATACCAGATGAATCGACTGGATTTCGAATTTATTTATATGTGATAATGGTGGAACACCCTTCAATAGCTATGAACGCTGGTCAACCAGGGACTGGCAAAAGCTAGCTCGACAGTTATGAAGAAAGTGCCTAAATGATTCCACTTCGCCTTGGCAATTTGCACTTCACTGTATGTGAGTTCTGTCAGAACTCCACACTAAGCAGCGGTTGCTGATTAGCGCATCCTTTCCCAATTCCATCAGTGTGGGTACGAGGCTGTACTACGCTCATGCAAGGTCCAAGAAAGCAACAATAAATGTAAAAGCACTGCATAATACCGAATCGCAACCACTCTGCTCAAACAGAGGTAAGAGTCTGCTATCTAGGAAGATCATCGAATTTGCAGTTTCCAGTGATTGCGCTGTGACCCGACGCCTAAATGAATGGAGAAAAAATTCGAATTACTAACACATACGCCATTTCTGGACTCCAGCGTCTTTTTCCTGTTGTCAGAGCTCAAGAGATGCGAAAAACAAAACACTTAATTTCAATTGTTTTAGAATTCTAAATTTGCAGTTCGGTTTTACTTCTTGTGTGACTTGAGTTCAGTCTACAACAGTGATCGCAATGACAAGTAAGCCAAGTTCTCAAGCACAGCTTTTTTCTGCAATCTCCACCTTTATAAAACCTTAGTATTAAATGATTCGAATATATTATTTTCAGGTTGACTGAACTGATTGTCTTGCTATAGGTATAAAAAAATATTAAAAATATTTAAATGACTGAACTAACCATCTAATAAGTCTATCATTCATTTGTAGCTCCGATTGAAATCTCAGAATTATACATGTATATGTATCAAGCTAAAATGAAAATTGCTTAAAAACAAATAAAATTGTGTACAAAAAATAAAATCTTAACTTAATCTTAACTTCTCTTATTTAAACATAACAAAATTGAATGGAGCTATTTTATAAAAGTAGCTCAAAGCTAAAACTGCACGCAAGATCAAGTCCACGTGCGAGTTGCTGCATATTTAAAAACTTTAAATATAAACAACCCTCATTTAGTGCACTTTTATGCATTAAGTGCAAGCGTAATATAACAGGTTATGGCACTTTCATAGCTCAAATTCATAAAGCTAAGAAAGTATGGTAAGCACACGGCATGCATGTCGTCGTTGTAGCGTTGCAGTGTTGCAGCGCTGCCGTAACTCGCGTGCAATGGCAGCAGCAGCAGCAACATAAATGCTTACAACGAAGGGAGTGAAGTGAAGCGTAAAGTTGACACGTAATGAGTGTAGAGTAAAGTGGCTTTTTACTGTCAGCTAACAAACGGCAATGTTGCTGACAAGCTGCTGTTGTTGTTGCTGCTGCTACAATATTTTTTCCACCATATTGTAGGCATTTGACACATTTATGACACAATAGAGCAGTAAAGTGGAAATATACGAGTGCAAAAATATATACATTTTCTACATGCATATACAAGATCCGCCTATGTATATATGTATATGAGTGTGAGCTTGCAACATTAAGGTCTGTTGAATGGTGCGCAACTGTATAAAGGCGAAGGCTCTTCGAGGTACGATATGATAGTAAGCGTAAGTTGGGTATGCAGAATGCCTTTGTAAGCACAAACACATACATACCCACACAGATACTTATTATCCAAGCATATTTATATATTTTTGCTCTTCTTTAACAAGCACAACAAACCGTTGTGTGCGTGTGTTGGCGTGCATTGAAAGTTTCGTTTACAAGTTAGCACGCTTCTACAAATGTAATAACGTATGTGTATAAGTGTATTTGTGTATGTGTTCAGCATTTTGTGACCGACTTCATAAGCACTCAACGTCTGACAGCAAGTGGAAAAACTCACGTCTCATTACCAGTGTACTAGTTACTAACAACGACGACAACGTCGACTGCGGCTGCAGCACAGGCAAAGACAGCGCTGGTGACATAGGTACTGGCAGCAGCGTAAAGTCGTCAGTCATTGCTGACAGCTACAGTCGCCGTAAAAGCAGAGACATGTATAAAGAAGAAGAGCAAAAATACAGTACTACTTAATATTAGTGAGTGATTATGATCTCACTGCTGCTGTTGTTGCTGTTCCTGCTGCTGTTGATGATGAAGATTATGACGACATAATACTCGAAAATATCAACATCAACGTTGACAACATAATTGGGGTCGTTGTGATGAGTCAAGTGCTGCTGGGTGAGTGTGAGGAGTTAGGCGATGTTATTAGGGAGTGTAGAGCAGCTCCAAACTAGGTGGTTTGCACAGACATTTTCACCTGTATGTATGTATTTACAAATGCATATGGAAATATGTTTTCGTTCTTAGCCCAAAGTGGATGCTCACAACAATTGTAAATGTATTTAGGCAGGTGTTAATGACAACAGAAATGAAGGAGTGAAATTAATGCTGCAAAAATATACGTTAATGGGGTTAGCGAGAAAAAGACGATAAACAGACTGTCCGTCTGCCTATATATATATAAGTGAACCAACAGAAAACTTTTTTATTTGACAAGGTATCTCACGAAACTCAATTATTGCTCACAGAATCTCTATAATTTCCGAGGAAACTGTTTAGATCGGACCACGACAGCATATAGCTGCCATACAAATTGGTTGCTCAAACTCAAGTCTTTGTATGGAAAACTTTTTTATTTCATAAGATATATTGACGAAATTTAGCACGAATTATTACTGGAAGCAATGCTAAAATGTCTATATAAATTATTCAGATCGGATCCCTATAGCTTATAGTTGCCATACAAACTGAACGCTCAAATTGAAGTCTTTGTATGGAAAGTCTTTTATTTGATAAGTTATCTTCAATTTAGCATCGATTATTTCTTCACATATCTATATAATTTCAAAAAAAATTTTTCAGATCGGACTACTATAGCATATAGCTACTATACAAACTGAACGCTCGAATGCAAGTCTTTGTATGAAGAACTTTTTCATTTGATAAGATATTTGCATAAAATTTAATACGTATTATTGCACAAAGTATCTTTATAATTACTGAACAAATTATTCAGATCGGATCACTATAGCAAATAGCTGTCATACACATTTATCGCTCGAATTCAATCCTTCGTATGGAATGCTTTTTATCAGACAAAATATATTCAGATTTTTTAATACCTTTATGCATATTTTATACAAAACAACATATTTGTAGCTAAAAATTATATTCACGCCGAAAATATCTTAAAACTGTAGATAAAAAATGAATATTTATTTCATTTAATTTAAGGTTCACCAAGCCAAAACATAAAATTCGACGAAATACCTGCAAGCCTAAGTTTTTTTTAAAGTTATCCTACCAAAATTGATTATAACAATATCTTCACATAACACTGAAATAACATAACCATCTAACAAATCAGTAATACATATCTAATAATTGTCTTGACTCTCCAAAAACCTTTATCTTATATGAATTTTGTATGACTCTTCTAATCACTTCCAATAATATATTAATTTTACCGTTATTACTACCTATTGCAGCCATATTATGGTGATTGTTAGTAAACATAACCCTAAATTACTCGAACAATGCGTCATGTAATGCGATAGCAAGTAATCAAACCTGTAAATCAATAAAGTAATTTCCACCAACAATTGAAGTGTCGTTCATACGCCATGTTGGACATACATAAGGTACCACAAATCGTAGGCAACAAGACGCTGCAAGCATATGCATGCAGAAGTATCGATTAGCAGACGGTGGCATGTTAGCATGTAGTATATGTACTTATATGTAGTATATGTACTTATGTGCCATATATGTATAATCTAAATTGTAATGTATACATATATTAAATTGTTTTTGTTTGTACAGCTAATTGGCTGAGTGTCTGTTTATTCTACAGCAAGTTATTATGAATGAATTCTGAGTAGTGCAAATATAATTTGTCAGGTTGTTAGCTGAAGTCCGAAGCTTGTAAACTGAATTATACTGCAGGCGTTTATTAGTTCAATTCAAATAAACAAATACATATATGTCCAGACATATTAATGTAAATTACATTCAAACTTCAGTCAATCATTTTCACTACGATTGCCAGCAACTATTGTTGACTTTAAAAGTATATGTGAAAAGCAAACCGATATATGGTTTTATATTTAGGAAGAAGATCAATATCTCTTAAAAAACTTATTCAATTCAATAGTCCATGATAAAATCTATGCGCACAAAAGTATGCTAAAAATGAGAAAACTATTTCAATAAAAAATTAATTCAATAAAAATACTACGAAAGGTAAAAACATAGAATTTAAAGATGAAAGCAAAGTCTAGAAGCATTAAAAAATATATATTTATAGCGGGTCTCGGTATGATAATAAGTAAGATTTAGCTGTTTAGCTTGAGGAACAGAATTGATTTAGCTTCATACGTCCCTAATTTTTTGAGATATCGATCTGATATTTTGTTCTCGCTTCTTTCTCCATAAAAGGCTATTCATTTGTTGGAATCATCGATTTCGAACCAATGTAGCATATGGCTGCCATACAAATTGATCGATCAAAATCAGGTTCTTGTATGGAAAAGTTTTTCAATTGACAAGATAACTTCACGAAAATTTGGATAGATTGTAAGCCAAGAAAAAGACACAATCCCCGTACATATTATTCAGATTGGACCACTATCGCATATAGCTGCCATACAAACTGATGGAACAAACTCACGCTAAAGAGGTTTTATACACTTTTATGCTATAAGAAATGCAACTTTTAAGGGTATTTTTTAATTTTTTTAATTATTCAAAATTTAGTTCATTCAATATACAAGAATTTTTCACCACACGTCTCTCTCTATATATCCCTATTTTGCAGTTGCTAATTATATTGCTGCAAAGCAAATAAAGTTAAATAAAATCGATTTTGGACAACGCAATTCAATATGCACACAAACATCATCAGTGCTGATTAGTTTTCGACACATTTGCAATACTTCTCCAATGGCGCACTTTTCTAATACTATACACCAGCGTGTGGCATGTACTCTCAACTTTATGTGGCGATAAACACTTGAATGAGCATTGCTCAGATTTACAGCCTTGACCGAAACTCTGCTTGTACACATATAGTGTGTGTATTTGAATATAAAGTTTTTAACACAAATCTCATTTTCACATCAAATCAAATTCTCATATGTCATTTTCCATTTGCATTGCAAGTACATAAGAGTATTCCAAGTACATTTCTAGTTAAAGGTGTATGTGTGTACGTATGCATGCATTTGTGTTAGGAACGAGTGAGTGGAGGCGTACACTTACACTCTTAAGTAAAACTTGTATATTTCCATAGCGACAATGTAAACCAAATGAGAGATAGTGGCACACAGACACACATTCCATACATACTATATATGTATATATGTGAATAGGTACGCCTATGAACATGTGTGAGTATTTATAAATATGTGAGAGGGCTCATATGCAAATGATTGCACTGATTGCAGTATGAAAGATGTCACCACAGAACACACACACCCACACAAGCGCAGAAAAACGAATTAAGGCTTAATGCGGACGCAGGTAACTTTACATGTACGCTTCTATCTATATAACTGTATATGTACAAACGTCACTGTGTGTTTGTGTGAACGCATATGAAAATTGCAATAATCATAAAGACATGTGGCAAAGTGCATTTGCAGCTGCAGCATATGAGCGCTGCAATGCCATGTGGTTTGTTGTTGGTTGCATAAAATGAATACTAAATTTGACTCTACATATGCGAGTATGTATCTAAGTGTGTGTGAGCAGTGCTGTTAAATAAATATATGCACTGTAAGTTGAAGCAAATGCTGTTGCCACTAAAAATGCATGCCCAACAAAAACAAGAAACAAACAAACCGACGTGAACCCACAGCAAAACTTTGCACAACTACTGGCAACAGGTGTTTGCTCCACTTCCGTTGCAGGTCAGGCGCTCATTTAGTATTCATTGGCGGCGGTTGTAGTCCCGGTGATAATCATGTTGTTGTTGTGCACTGCTTACTGCTGATGTAATAACTATTTTCGGCATCAAATGGTAATGCGGAATGAAAAAGATATGAAATGTACATGAAGAGTTATTTTTATAAGCAAAACTATTTAGAATTTTTGCTATGTTTGGGTAAATTGCTGAGTTCAAAAGTTAAGTGTGCAGCTAATGAAGTGGAGAGGAAATTTCGTAATACTCTTTTGGAAAAAATTTTAATCATGGTAAAAATTCAGTTTATCCTTGGTTTAGTGTGTATTAAATATTTTATTATTCTATGAAAGCTGAGTTAAACATAAAATATGCTTGAGCAAAACAAAGTTGTATCGATGGATTGCAAAGGAGAGAGATCGATTTCAAAATGAAAAATTCAGATTACAAGATTATATCATGTTAGAAGTGTAAGCATTCATATATATTTCAGTTATGGTCTCAACGCCTCAACCGCGACGCTAGTTCTGCTTTCTCCAGAATGGATTAGGAAGCGAAGCAAATGAGCCTGGTGGTGAACGAGAGAAAGACGAAATATCTCCGCCACATAACTTGCAGAAGAACGAAAACTTCACTAATGCAACCATCGAAAAGTACTTGATCACCCTCACCTATAAATTGGTTTGTCATTTGATTTTTGAATAAAATATAAAAAAGAAAAATAGGCAAAAAAAAAAAAAAACAAAAAAAAAAAGAAATAATAATAATAATAATAATAACATCACACTTTACATATGTATATTTACTTTTCAATGCAATATACTTACGTATGCAATTGTATCATGGCGTATGAGTAATATTAAAGTAAAAATAGGTGTCAGATTGACTTTATTATTATTTTTTTGAACAAAAACAAGAAAAACTGTTAACTGTGGCTGTACTATATCAATAACACCCTCCCCAGGAGCATTTTTAATATAAAGAATATACAAGATTTGTACCCTGATTTGGATCGGCCAGTTTGTATGGCCGCGGTCCGATCTGAACAATTTGTTTGGAGATTGTAGAGTTTTTTTTTGATATTAATCCTTGCCGAATTTCGTGAAGATATTTTACCAAATATAAAAGTTGTCCATACAAGAGCTTGATTTGGTTCGGTTAGTTTGTATGGCAGCTACATATATGCAATTGTGGTCTGATATTAAAAATTCATGAGTAGATTTTACTGAACTGAACAATTTATCCGGAGATTATAGGGTTACTTTGGGTAATATTGCGTTTCGAATTTCTTCGATGATATCTTGTGAAACAAAAAAGTTTTCCATACAATAACTTGATTTTGATCGATCAGTTTGTATGCCAGCTATATGCTCTAATAGTCCGATTTCGTCAATTCCAAGAAATTATCATCCTCTTGAGAGAAAAGGAGCGTATGCAAAATTTGAGATCAATATCTCTAAAACTAAGGTATTAGCTTGCATATGTACAGACGGCTTTTCTTTCAAACTTCGTGGCAAACTCAATAAACCCAGCAAGCCTAATTTGTTTTTTTTACCAGTTCCTCATTTATTTCATAAAATTAGTTCAGTAATTGAAAATATCAAATTTTGACTAATAATAATCAATTAACCTCAGACACCATTGACACATTTCATAACAACCATCCTGAGCCTTCGTGCAGCACAAATCATATGTGTGTCTGTGTATTTTGAATATTAATACAAGAACTCGTGTGCGTATGTTATCTCATTTAATTACCGTTGCAATTGCGTGTAAATAAAATTGCATATGCGACAGTTGCTGCTCTGCTGCTGGCAAATTGCAAAATCAATTTCGGCCAAGAAGCCAACAACGCTGACGGAGTGAGAGGCACAGACATCTAAAGGACACTTGTTTACATGTCACGGTCGAGCAAATTACGGCCAGCACTTGCAGGCCGACTGATGTATTTACATATGGACAACACTGCATGCGTGCATATGTGTGTGTGCGTGTATGCGGAGTTCGACTGTAGTATGATGCATAACTGGTTTATGTAATAAGAAATTAATTTATTCCATTTCGTATGCGATCCAAGAGACAACTTGCGTTCGAATGCACAGAAATCGTCACATGCTTGCAAACTCGAATGTGGGATTATTGTACTGTAAAGGCACTAGTCGGCTTGGGAGCTTGAGAAAAGATGAGAGGAAAGGTATAGGGAGGACCAAAGGAAAAGTCCCAGCTAAAATGAAAGAATGATGCAATGGAAAAATGAAAATTTCGAATTGACATGCAGCAGTGACCGGTAACAATGCCATAGCAATAATAACAACAAAGGATGTGACCAGACTGCAAGCTGGAAGGATTTGTATGCTTATGGTTATGCAAGCACGCATGGAAGTCCGCTTGCACGCATTCTTGGCATACAAATACAGTATGCCTTAAGTTTGCGTTTTAATTTTTCAGTCTTGTCTATGTCGACCGGGTCAAGTGTATATAAATGGTTTGGCTGATGGGAATGTATGGTTGGGGGCTGTAGCTTATACAGGGGTTTCCAATTAGTATTTGACTGACTTAGTAGCTGTTATGCAAAAATATGCTCTCACGACAGCCGCATCAACTTTATGGGAAAGGACCCGAATGAGGGCAAAGGACAGTAAATTCGGCAGTATAACTCAATATACTTTAGAATATCCTATCTGTCGCTTAAAAAGAAGAACAGCAACATGAATGTTAATTTTCATCGTGGTATTTCAGGGATCAATGTCTGTACGAATGCCAGATGTCTCGTACCCTAAAATATTCTCCAAACGACTGACCTTAGCAAAGCCAATCTCGCCGCAATTGAAGGTGTTCTGACAATGTCCTGTCCAATAGGTTCACGCGCGGTGGTGCAAAATAATTTGTTTTACTTTCTTTGCCAAAGCTGTATGAGTGAAGGCGATGTGGAATCATCTTGTCACTTGCTCCTCTATTGTTCGGCTTTTGCCCGACTGAGAAAATATCGGTAGACACACCTTTGGCGAACCTAACTAAGTTGCTGGGATTCATACGAAGCTCTGTTTGGGGGTTTATGGGCAACACAAAGAAGGAATACTATATATTTCCAAGTAAGATCCTTCGGTTTAAGACGACTCTCTTTCGTGCGACTTCTTCAATCTGCTTTTGGAGAAAAGAACTCGAGCTGCAGAACTAAATATGGAAAGTAATATCTTCTGTAAGAGGGTACAACTACTGGCTTACGCCGATGGCATCGAAAAAATTGGCCTTAACACCCGTACCGTTAGTTCTGGTTTCTCCAGAATGGATAAGGAAGCGAAGCAAATGGGCCTGGTAGTGAACGTGTGCAAGCCCAAAAAATCTCCTGTCATCAAACAAACAGTCGTCGCACTCGCAACTTGGCGCCCACGTCACTGTTGACAGTGATAATTTCGAAACCGTAGATAATTTCATCTATCTTGGAACCAGTATCGATACCAACAAAATATCAGACTCGAAATCCAACACAAAATAACTCTTGCCAATAGGTAATACCTCGGACTGAGTAGGAAATTGTGAAGTAAAGTTCTCTCTCGACAACATCTGATTAGTCGACGTTACGAATTTTCGAAATAAAGGTTCTGCGGAAGATTTATGGTGCTTTGCGCATTATTAAAGCAAAAATCGCATGCGATGGAACGATGAGCTGTATGAGATATACGACGACATTGACATAGTTCAGCGAATTAAAAGACAGCGGCTACTCTGGCTGGGTTATGTCGTCCGAATGGGCGAAAATACTCCATCTCTGAAAGTTTTCGACAGAGAAAGACCTCCACTCCGTTGGAAAGACCAGGAGGAGAATAACTTGGCTTCGCTTGCAACTGGTGTAACATAGCAAAAATGAGGAACTCGGCTATAACCGCGTAAGCGGTGTCTACCTCAGTAAAGAAGAAGAAGTGATCCATCGATTATTGATTCCACACTACGACCTAACCTAACCTAATCTAAGTTCAACTCAAACCAGTTGCGCCCACTGTAATGTGTAGTTAGATTTGATACATATGATCACATGAAATTTCAATGCTCCTAATGGAAGCACCCTTTCGCCAACGAATGCACAAATCAATTTGACTCCTCATTTGCCTGCTATCGATACCAATCTTGTCATCAATGGAAGCAGCGACAGCTCGAAAAATTCGATAGTATAATGTGCCTATGTGTGTTTGTGCGCGTGTTTTTAAGGCCTATATGCGGCATGTTACATGTAGCACGTTGCACAATTGCAATGCCATTATGCATATATATCTCCGCTGGCCTCTCCTGGCGAATGTTGGCCATTCGAATTACCCTGCCGTGGAAGCAGTTTGCGAGACCGAATGATTGGAATGAATTCTGTGGACGTTGTGGTCGTAGATCAAATTGAGTTGCTGATGTTGTTGCTATTGTTGATGGTGTTGGATAGCGTATGCTGATTATGGGTGGAATTAGTTTATTTGGCTGGGGTTGCCAAGCCGTTTCAATTTATGCTAGGCATTTACGGAGGTTTTGTGAGTATGAGAGCTTTTAGAAGTTTTGTTTTGCGGAAGAGAAAAGATGATATGAAGATTTTAACTTTTTAACTGTAAGAAGTTGTGTTAGGTAAACGACAATTTTGTACCTATGAAATTTCTAATAAATGATATTTTCGTGGTGTTTCAATGTGTGAGTTCAATTACAATTCACACAACAAAAAAAATCAAAAAATATTCTCATTTAATTCTCCTGCTTGAATTCGGTCATAAAAAGACACAAAAATGTTGAATTATTTAAAGACCACCCTGTGTGCTATAAATTTCAAGTCAGCTCATTGATTTGTTAAAACATTTTACAATTAACAATGAAATTTTCTATTTTTATTCGGACATTTTTGTAACTTTCTTTCGAAAATTTGTAATTTTTGTGAAACTTTATTTTCGTAAATCTTATTTTTGTAAACGTAAACGTACTTATCATGTTGCCGCAGCCACTAAAAGCGGAAGCACATGAAAAGGAGCACCCCACAACATCGTCAGCTGCAGTAAGCTGTCTTTCGACGCCGCTCCAACCGACGAAAACGACAAACTCCATTGCCACGCAATACTCATACTCGAGCATATACGACAATGTTATGCTGACACCGCCAGATTTGCCTTCAGACGAAGATGAAGTACTGTGCTACAATTCGAATGAGCCGCGCTATTGTATTTGTAATCAAGTCTCTTATGGGTCCATGATTGCTTGCGACAACAAATTGTGCCCCTATGAATGGTTTCATTTTCAATGTGTGGGTGTTATACGACCACCAAAGGGCAAATGGTATTGTCCGCTCTGTAAAGCGTCGATGCAAAAGAGTAGAGGCTCAGCACGAAAGCGCAAAATTCCTTGGTAATAAAGTGCAGGGTTTGATTTTTTCATGAACTTTTTAAAATTTGTATGCTTTTTTGGAAAATGTTGTAATTTTTAATAATTTTATGTGTTACTATACTCATAATAGATATTTTAAATAAATTGTTGACACTAAATTTCACTAAGGAAGACGGTCTGAATAATTATTTGATATTTACGAAACATCGCGCAAATCAAAGGAAAAATGGAGTCGATTAAAAATATTCTTATACGCACACTGTTTCTCCTCCCGTAGATATTCCGGCGGAGAAATATGCAGTGATTTTGTTTAACATAGCACAGATCCAAATAAAAAACTGAAAAAACTGGTCCGATGTCTCAAACGCTCAACTCGGATCGGCTAAAAATGCATAACTGCGGTCAATATCTCTCTCCTTACAAAGTCTATAGATGCTCTTATATTTAATGTGCATCACTTCAAGAATTTGACTATTTTCAGAACAAGTTTCAAAATTTGGTACATAAAACCTAAAGAAAAGCGCTTGGATAAAATATCTTTGGAACCAGTCCTTTGAATTTTTTTCTCAAGAGTTGTCTGAAACAACATTAAAAAACCTTCACAGAAAAAGACGTACGTAGAATTTCAGATCGATATCTCAAAAGTTTAGTTCGCATATATACAGACACACGGAACAAAAATATTTCCCAAATAAAATTTTTTATGGACTAAATATGCTCAAATTTAAGAATAATAATATACATAGATATAGCGGGAAATATTTCAGGCTTTGGCTGAACTTGATTTTAAAAACTTGTTATTTCAATTATTTCCTCCTTATGCTGATATTGACTATCTAAAAGGGTCACCCGTGAAAAGAAGAAACTACCACCTCTTCGTCGATTTCAGAAGCACGAAAAGGAGCCTTTATGCAGCGGAGGAATGCTCCTTGGGCGAACCAAAATCCGTGACCGCTTTGGTTACCTCGACTCGACTGTCTTCTGAATGGGAAGAGTCATGTGTTCCAATAAACATTATTAACCTGGCTAAGAGTTGCCGCTAATCGGTTACCTCAACAGTCAAGAATGGGGAGACGAGAATTTATATATAAGTTTATATCGATTTTGATAAGTGTTAGGTACGAGTATTACACTAACAAGCTCTGTGCTCCTAAAAGGGTATAATAGGCAAAATTATAAGCTATAAGTACCGAAAACAGGCAAAGCAAGCGTAGCACATAACTCATTTCCTTCATTTATTTAAAGTTTACAGAAATAGTATCTTCATACTTATTTGTGTACGCATGTATTTACAGTTTGCATATTTGTAAATACTTTGCCCTACATTCTGTGCCAATTTGTTGGCATTACAATATTTCGTAGTAGCGAACGAGTGTTATAAGTTATGGCAAACATTGTTTTGTCAATTTTACATATTGCCTCTACAATCCACGCTTCAGCAATTTTTGGCAATTTGTTATTGTTGCCATAGTTTTGCTGTTGCTTATTATTTGTTTGCGTGTTGCATTTGTTGCTCTCTACGCTCGAAAAGTCGTAATCCCTTGCGAAGTTCGTGCGTTGTGCTGACGCTGCCGTTGTTGTTGTTACTGCAGCTTATTCTTCGTTCTTCGTTTGCTTCACCATTGGTTCTTTTGTAACTACTCATTGTTTACAGTTGAAGTGCTTTTGTTGGTGTGTGTGCACTTTAGTGCTGTTCTGCTTGTACTTTTGTTTTCAATTTGCTGCTTTCTTCTTTGCTTTTTGTGTTGCCACTTCACCTCTTTCGTACATTTGATACTTCGCTTAGTATACATCCAGGCGCATTGGCAATTTTTTCTTCTTTTTGCGTTGTGTTTTAAAATTTTTCTTCGCACGCATTTCTTGTAGAGAAAGCACAGTTTTGAGCTGTTGCATGTTGCACTGTTGCAACTTGGCAATTTCCATATCACAAACCAGTTGCGACTTCTAAATTTGTGGCATGTGGCTGCATACGATGTGGTACACTAGGGTACGCATGCTTGTATGGACATATGTATGTGGGTATGTATGTGTACTGCATTATGTTGCATGTGGTTTTGCGCATATTGGCAGATTGCTTTGTGGTTGTGTGCAATTTGCTATTTTGCGGTTGACGCATAAGAAAACAATTTACGAAGAAAACTACAGCAAATCCATTAGCAAAATTACTGTTACTTCGTACTGTTATTTAAATCTGAAGTTTAAGTAGCATTAAGCTGCTTACAAATCTGTCAGCGGATTTAGGAGATAAGTTTTAAACTGTGAAAATTTGTAGAGTACAGCTAAATATTAGGTTAGGTTAATCTGCTAGACCAAAAAGCCAGGCATAGATCAGTTTGGTCCTTTGCGATACAAAAAAAAAAAACGTTATACGAGAATGAATGATGACTAAGAGAGCTGTGCGACAAACAATATGCCAACCTTTAAACTACTCAATTAAAATAATTAAAACAAACTAAAATCAGAAAAATTTTCAAAATTAATAGAACTGTGTGACATATTAATTAAAGTGAGATCTGAGATCAAAACCTGAGTTTTTTAATCCAAAACAATATGTTTCGGCATATTGAAAAAGTAATATATTGAAAGAGGTCAATTGAGTGACTTTTCGAGTTCTCATTTTATAGAGCGAAGCTCTATAGATTTACAATAAATCTCCGAAATATTTACTTCTCTCGTGATTACACTCCGATAACAAGAGTTAAATTCTATAGAGTATATACAGTGTACCTCCTACATCATTCCTCAGCCAATTACTTTGAGTCGTGGGTTCCATAAAAAATTTATAAGTTTTCTGGATATAAAAATCTAGTAGAACTGCTGAATGATTACTGTATCTAGTCATATTAAAGGAGTCGTAGTTTGAGTTAGCCGAATCATTGAAACTTTCCAATAAATATAATAATAGCTAGAGCACAGACTTATTCTGTAATAAGAGCTTCTGCATGAGTTAGCGGCTTCATGTATACGTCTATACGGTAGTCATATCAATAGTACTAACCGGTACCAATTACAACGTCGGATTACCCAAGAGAATGTATTTAAAAGCAAGGCGTTAGTAGATTTATTACTTGCCGGAGAGCTGTTGTATATATATTGAGTTAGCGGTCAGGAAGGAATTTCGAGAAAAGAAATAGCTGAAGAGATTGCAATGAGTATCATCCATCTGGCTTACGAACAAGTACAGGAAATACAGAGGTCTCTAAAACAAAAAATTAAGTTTTCGAAAGGACTGAGATGAAATGTCTTAAGGACAAGCAGAAAAGTTAAGATCATGTGCAAGAGCCTCTAAGGAAACTCCTCATATCTTTTACTCACATGGTCTCGAAAGTACTGCAGGACGATTGTTGGCCTTTTGCATAAATAGCGACAATGGATGCAGGAAGTACAGGGAAGTAGGCATGAGAGAGATGCTGGAACACTTCCATCGCTTCTGTTCGGAGTTATGTAGAACCTTGTCTAAACGAGTTATTAGGGTTTTCGTAGTTTACGGATTAGATTAAAAATGAAAATTAGATATCAAGTCGCTCTTAAAGTTCGCAAAAAGCGTAGACATCCTGTATGACGAATGTTTCAGCTCAAATTAAACTGAACCTTCATCTGACATTATTAAAGATCAATAGATCTATGTATAGTGTGACAGTCGGCAGATCTAACCTTTTGCACCAAATGTCTTTCCTCATCATTATTGTGAACCCTGTAGATTTCCTAAGGCTCATATAATAAAGTCATCGATTTTAATGGTTTGATAGCTCTAAAACAGGTTACTGTTCACTAATCGAGGATTATTTCGTCGGACTCGAAGCCTTTCCTCCACATATGAAACTAACCAAATGAGAAACGATGTTCTAGGTCATAAAGCCATAAACCAGAACCGATACCCATAGATCTTATAATGCAAAATCATACAAATAATAATTTGTAGAGAACTACTTTAATAATATATTCGTTAGCTTTCATTCTAAATTTCCTCGGAAAAATCTGTCTTGTAGAACAAAAAACAACAATCAAACTATAAAAAATAAAATAATTAAGAGTCTGTCTGTGTAGACAAAAGCAGTGATACAGCTTTTTTAAAAAAGAAAGAAAAGAACAAGAAGCACAAAAAGCAGAAAAAGAAGAAAAACATAAAAAGAAATAGACAAGAAGAACAGAAGATGTTGGAGTGTCTCTTCTTTCAAATTATTTTCCTCTTACATATCATATTGCTGCCAATCTACTTGTATCTCACATGGAATTTTAATTACTGGCAAAAACGAGGGCTTCATAATGCATTGCCGCTGACTTTATTCGGCTCCTTTCCGAGTATTTTAACACGAAATCGGAATCTTCTTTACGAAATCGACAGGCTTTACCGGTAAATGTCGCATTGTATCATATATTAAAAGGAGACATAATCCCGTGAGTATTTCGTTCATAGACGCTACAAACACCGCCGACGCATGGTCGGTATATTTTTCGTGCGTCAGCCGCAAATCTTAGTGGTGGACATGCGACTGGCGCACGAGATACTGGACACGAATTTCGGTGCTTACGAATTGACAGCCGCTTGTAGCTGGATGCGGCACCGCAGGCTGAATAAATTGGACAAATTGGCAGCGTACAGTGCGCTGTGGAGCAGTGGCGAGCATTGGAAGCTCAATCGCAGTGTGGCATGTGCGGCTTTAACGGCAACACGGGTGAGTGCTACGCGGTTGGTTGTGGTGGCAATGTACGTGTGAAGTGCAACATTTCTTAATTTCATGTGACAAAATTGCAACTGAAGCAAACGCATGAATTGTGGCAGGAAAGTTGCAAGCGGTTAATACAGTTTTTGCAATACAAATGTAGGTGCGCAAGTCCAGAAGCGTTGGACGCCATTGATGTGAGTCGCTGTGGGCTTTAATATTGATAACATTTGTATGAATATATTGTATAGCTTGTTAAGCGTTTTATTGCTGACGCGCTTTGTATCACCATCTGGGGCGTAGACGCTGGCACATTGACGCGTTCGAAAAAACCGAATCTCTTCCTACAAATGACCGAACGCGCCATACGTCAAACGCGTAATTTACGCCGCTACTCGCTGCTCTCAGCCGTTATGCCGGTGTTTTGGAAGCTGTGGCCATTTCGTTTGATTTCCAAGGCGGTGGAGAATTATTTCGCGCAATTCACCAGCGATGCGCTGGAATGCCACAGAGAGCTGCGTAATCCCAGCGGAATGCGTGATGTACTCAGCTATTTGTACACGCAGCAGCACACGGGACGTCTGAGTGACGAAGCTTTGACGGGGCTTTGCATGGCTATGCTGATCGATGGATTCGAGGAGATTTGCAGTACGTTAGTCTACAGCATTTATTATGTAAGTGTGACAGCACAGGTTATACAGTATATGTATATGTAAAATAATTTATTTTCACAGCTCGCTAAAGATTCGCGCGTGCAGTCTAAACTACGCGCCGAAGTGTTGCAAACGCAACAGCGTGAGCATTGCACGGCATCCGGTCTTGAGACGCTCAAATCCCTCAGTTATCTCGATCATTGCGTTTTTGGTAAGTTTATGCCTCAATTGCTCATAATACTTATGCTCAACCACAGTATTATCCTCAAAGAAACACTACGCCTGAGCCCAACTGTACAATATTGCCGACGCATTTGTAGTCGCGCCAATGTGATTCAACTTTCTAAGCGAAAATCGGTGCAACTGGAGGAAGGCACAGTGCTATGCATACCGGTTTATTCATATCATCACGATCCCGTTATATTTTGTGAGCCGAATTCATTTATACCCGAACGTTTTGATAACACTGCGCCAAAAGAGTTGATGGAACGACGCGTCTTTCTGCCATTCGGCACTGGGCCCAGAAGCTGTTTGGGTATTATTTGCATTCTCACGAAAAAAAATATTTTTATTTATTTCATTGTGATAGGTAAGGATATCTCATTGTTGGTGGTTAAGGCGGCAATCGCGTCGTTAGTGTCAGAATACACTGTAAGGATTTGCTCGCAAACTCAACATGGCTACAGTGAGACCGTTGATTCATTTTTACTCAATATGAATGGCAAGCTGATGCTGGAGTTTAAGAAATTATAATATGCTTGTATATATATATATATATAGGATATATATATGTATATATCTGTCTCTTATACACATCTAGATGTGTATAAGAGACAGATATATATGTATATATATATATATAGGATATATATATATGTATATATATATATATATGTTCACAATTATTGTATTTTGTATAAAAAACCGATTGATATAATACAGAGGTTCGAGTAAAAAATTCTTAGAATATAACGGGCCATGGTCAAGGCACATTCGTGATGAAAGTATTTGAAAATCTTGGTATTCTTATGGTAAGGAATAAAGTAGAGGACAGCAAAAATAACTGTGGAATTAAACTCCGTAATCGTCCAACTCCTTTAGCTTAGTACATAGTACACACAATCCTGTAATTAAAGCTTAAAAAGGAAAGATCTGTCGGCCCTCTAAAGCGCAACGTATCCACCAAGCAAATTCAACAAATAAATAACTATTCTCAAGAACGCTCTTAAATCAGAATTAAAAAAAGAAATATAAGGAGAAGACGAATGAAAACGATTGAGTTTCATTTAGTTGAAACAAAAATGCGAGACCAATGGAATGCGAAAATTCGTATATTTAAACAAGTAAGGATGGACTGTGTATAAACAAACTTTTTCCGATGATGGTAAAACTTTATATTAAAGTGGAAGAAATATTGCCCTGAGCTCATTTATTTTAAGCAAAAAAAGAAACTGGTTATAGAAATAGATAATTTCTGGATCCCATTCTCTTCGATAATGAATTTTCTCACATGATGGGCCTACCTAATTTATACCTAGTTTTCACATCAGGTATAAAGAGGCAAGATATGGTCCAGTTTCGACTATTTTTGGTATCGGAGACCATTGTGAATAACGAATACTCCTCAATTCTACCCTGAGCGCGGTGGTATATTAAATTTACCGCGATGTTTGTAACCCCCTGAATAAAACGTCAGAGACTTTATAAATTATACATATATACATAGATATAGACACTCATCGAGCTTTTCGGACTACTATAGCATATAGTTGTCATACAAACCGGCTGATAAAAATCAAGATACAATTTTTTTTTACCCTATGAGCTGTAAAGAATACATCTGTGAAGGATATTATACCATCATTGCAGCTTCGTTTTGCATTCATATTACATTTTTTCTATAAATATTTGTAAATGCGATAAAATCAGCATGATACACTTATAGCGCGAAAAAAGCCTTTTTTCAAAAGCTTGCGTATACGAAAAATAAAGACGAATATTAATTACCACTTATTTCAATGAAATTGTAATTGTACATATATTTACTTAATTATCTTTAAATTATACATTTGCATGTAGGCTATAATCTGGGGAAATAATTAATCGAGTACACATGCAATTATTGTTTGCTATTTTAAATCCCTTTAGCTCACGTAGTTAAGAGTAGAGGATTCCTTGTGCGATCTGTTATGAGCGAATATGTGGAAGAATATATGCGAAGGTAATGAATGTAAGCAAACTATGCTGTACAAATATAAAGTATTTCATTTATACTGGTGTAAATAATGCACAAGTAACCCAGTAGAGTGAGGAGAGATTTGAAGAGGTTATTTAGTTTGTTTGGTCCTAAGGGGGATAATTACTGTTTTGGTTCAGAATAAGAAATTGTAACGCTTTGGAAAGAAAAATACTAAACTAAAACTTAACTCAAATTCTCAAAATTGATAAAAACAAATTAAAATAAGAAAATAATTTAAATTAGAAAATAATTTGTAGTTAGA